>NW_024609653.1:187500-260000 GCF_018296145.1 Oncorhynchus tshawytscha
ATTTTGTAGCATCTGTGGCCTCTGGCATGCGCCTCTGTTATACTGTACCACTGAAACAGACTGGTGTTATACTGTACCACTGAAACAGACACCACTAATAGACTGGTGTTATACTGTACCACTGAAACAGACTGGTGTTATACTGTACCACTGAAACAGACTGGTGTTATACTGTAGCACTGAAACAGACTGGTGTTTTACTGTAGCACTGGAACAGACTGGTGTTACACTGTACCACTGAAACAGACTGGTGTTATGCTGTACCACTGAAACAGACTGGTGTTACACTGTACCACTGAAACAGACTGGTGTTATGCTGTACCACTGAAACAGACTGGTGTTTTACTGTAGCACTGGAACAGACTGGTGTTACACTGTACCACTGAAACAGACTGGTGTTATGCTGTACCACTAAAACAGACTGGTGTTATACTGTACCACTGGAACAGACTGGTGTTTTACTGTAGCACTGAAACAGACTGGTGTTATACTGTACCACTGAAACAGACTGGTGTTTTACTGTACCACTGAAACAGACTGGTGTTTTACTGTACCACTGAAACAGACTGGTGTTATACTGTACCACTGAAACAGACTGGTGTTATACTGTACCACTGAAACAGACACCACTAATAGACTGGTGTTTTACTGTAGCACTGAAACAGATACCACTAATAGACTGGTGTTTTACTGTACCACTGAAACAGACACCACTAATAGACTGGTGTTTTACTGTAGCACTGAAACAGACACCACTAATAGACTGGTGTTATACTGTACCACTGAAACAGACACCACTAATAGACTGGTGTTTTACTGTACCACTGAAACAGACTGGTGTTTTACTGTACCACTGAAACAGACACCACTAATAGACTGGTGTTTTACTGTACCACTGAAACAGACTGGTGTTTTACTGTACCACTGAAACAGACTGGTGTTTTACTGTAGCACTGAAACAGACTGGTGTTATACTGTACCACTGAAACAGACTGGTGTTATACTGTACCACTGAAACAGACTGGTGTTATACTGTTCCACTGAAAATGACTGGTGTTATACTGTACCACTGAAACAGACTGGTGTTATACTGTACCACTGAAACAGACTGGTGTTTTACTGTACCACTGAAACAGACTGGTGTTATACTGTACCACTGAAACAGACTGGTGTTATACTGTACCACTGAAACAGACACCACTAATAGACTGGTGTTATACTGTACCACTGAAACAGACACCACTAATAGACTGGTGTTTTACTGTACCACTGAAACAGACACCACTAATAGACTGGTGTTATACTGTACCACTGAAACAGACACCACTAATAGACTGGTGTTTTACTGTACCACTGAAACAGACTGGTGTTTTACTGTACCACTGAAACAGACTGGTGTTTTACTGTACCACTGAAACAGACTGGTGTTATACTGTACCACTGAAACAGACTGGTGTTATACTGTACCACTGAAACAGACACCACTAATAGACAGGTGTTTTACTGTACCACTGAAACAGACTGGTGTTTTACTGTACCCCTGAAACAGACACCACTAATAGACTGGTGTTTTACTGTACCACTGAAACAGACACCACTGAAACAGACTGGTGTTTTACTGTACCACTGATACAGACACCACTAATAGACTGGTGTTTTACTGTACCACTGAAACAGACTGGTGTTATACTGTACCACTGAAAATGACTGGTGTTATACTGTACCACTGAAACAGACTGGTGTTATACTGTACCACTGAAACAGACTGGTGTTATACTGTACCACTGAAACAGACTGGTGTTTTTCTGTACCACTGAAACAGACTGGTGTTATACTGTACCACTGAAACAGACTGGTGTTTTACTGTACCACTGAAACAGACTGGTGTTATACTGTACCACTGAAACAGACACCACTAATAGACAGGTGTTTTACTGTACCACTGAAACAGACTGGTGTTTTACTGTACCCCTGAAACAGACACCACTAATAGACTGGTGTTTTACTGTACCACTGAAACAGACTGGTGTTATACTGTACCACTGAAACAGACTGGTGTTATACTGTACCACTGAAACAGACACCACTAATAGACTGGTGTTTTACTGTACCACTGAAACAGACACCACTAATAGACTGGTGTTTTACTGTACCACTGAAACAGACACCACTAATAGACTGGTGTTATACTGTACCACTGAAACAGACACCACTAATAGACTGGTGTTTTACTGTACCACTGAAACAGACTGGTGTTTTACTGTACCACTGAAACAGACTGGTGTTTTACTGTAGCACTGAAACAGACTGGTGTTATACTGTACCACTGAAACAGACTGGTGTTATACTGTACCACTGAAACAGACACCACTAATAGACAGGTGTTTTACTGTACCACTGAAACAGACTGGTGTTTTACTGTACCCCTGAAACAGACACCACTAATAGACTGGTGTTTTACTGTACCACTGAAACAGACACCACTGAAACAGACTGGTGTTTTACTGTACCACTGATACAGACACCACTAATAGACTGGTGTTTTACTGTACCACTGAAACAGACTGGTGTTATACTGTACCACTGAAAATGACTGGTGTTATACTGTACCACTGAAACAGACTGGTGTTATACTGTACCACTGAAACAGACTGGTGTTATACTGTACCACTGAAACAGACTGGTGTTTTTCTGTACCACTGAAACAGACTGGTGTTATACTGTACCACTGAAACAGACTGGTGTTTTACTGTAGCACTGAAACAGACACCACTAATAGACTGGTGTTTTACTGTACCACTGAAACAGACACCACTAATAGACTGGTGTTATACTGTAGCACTGAAACAGACACCACTTATAGACTGGTGTTTTACTGTACCACTGAAACAGACACCACTAATAGACTGGGGGGGGGGTGTAACAGTACACAGAGGGAAGCCCAGTTGGGTGAAACAGGGGGGGAGGAATGGAACAGCCCAGTTGGGTGGGGGAGGGATGGAACAGCCCAGTTGGGGGAGGGAGGGATGGAACAGCCCAGTTGGGTGGGGGAAAGGATGGAACAGCCCAGATGGGGGAGGGAGGGATGTAACAGCCCAGTTGGGGGGGGGGGGATGGAACAGCCCAGTTGGGTGGGGGGAGGGATGGAACAGCCCAGTTGGGTGGGGGGAGTAATGAGTTAGGGGGAGTGATGAGCTCTACAGCAGAGTCTCACAACTCAATCGCTGGTTGAAAACTGTTTTCTGCCCCTCCCAAAAGTTAGAATTTGTAGATAATTGGCCCTCTTTCTGGGACTCACCCACAAACAGGACCAAGCCTGACCTGCTGAGGAGTGACGGACTCCATCCTAGCTGGAGGGGTGCTCTCATCTTATCTACCAACATAGACAGGGCTCTAACTCCTCTAGCTCCACAATGAAATAGGGTGCAGGCCAGGCAGCAGGCTGTTAGCCAGCCTGCTAGCATAGTGGAGTCTGCCACTAGCACAGTCAGTGTAGTCAGCTCAGCTATCACCATTGAGACCGTGTCTGTGCCTCGACCTAGGTTGGTCAAAACTAAACATGGCGGTGTTCGCCTTAGCAATCTCACTAGGATAAAGACCACCTCCATTCCTGTCATTATTGAAAGAGATAATGATACCTCACATCTCAAAATAGGGCTACTTAATGTTAGATCCCTTACTTCAAAGGCAATTATAGTCAATGAACTAATCACTGACCATAATCTTGATGTGATTGGCCTGACTGAAACATGGCTTAAGCCTGATGAATTTACGGTGTTAAATGAGGCCTCACCTCCTGGCTACACTAGTGAACATATCCCCCGTGCATCCCGCAAAGGCGGAGGTGTTGCTAACATTTACGATAGCAAATTTCAATTTACAAAAAAAAAAGACGTTTTCGTCTTTTGAGCTTCTTGTCATGAAATCTATGCAGCCTACTCAATCCCTTTTTATAGCTACTGTTTACAGGCCTCCTGGACCATATACAGCGTTCCTCACTGAGTTCCCTGAATTCCTATCGGACCTTGTAGTCATAGCAGATAATATTCTAATCTTTGGTGACTTTAATATTCACATGGAAAAGTCCACAGACCCACTCCAAAAGGCTTTCGGAGCCATCATCGACTCAGTGGGTTTTGTCCAACATGTCTCTGGACCCACTCACTGCCACAGTCATACGCTGGACCTAGTTTTGTCCCATGGAATAAATGTTGTGGATCTTAATGTTTTTCCTCATAATCCTGGACTATCGGACCACTATTTTATTACGTTTGCAATTGCAACAAATAATCTGCTCAGACCCTAACCAAGGAACATCAAAAGTCGCGCTATAAATTCACAGACAACACAAAGATTCCTTGATGTCCTTCCAGATTCCCTCTGTCTACCCAAGGACGCCAGAGGACAAAAATCAGTTAACCACCTAACTGAGGAACTCAATTTAACCTTGCGCAATACCATAGATGCAGTTGCACCCCTAAAAACTAAAAACATTTCTCATAAGAAACTAGCTCCCTGGTACACAGAAAATACCCGAGCTCTGAAGCAAGCTTCCAGAAAATTGGAACGGAAATGGCGCCACACCAAACTGGAAGTCTTCCGACTAGCTTGGAAAGACAGTACCGTGCAGTATCGAAGAGCCCTTACTGCTGCTCGATCATCCTATTTTTCTAACTTAATTGAGGAAAATAAGAACAATCCGAAATTCCTTTTTGATACTGTCGCAAAGCTAACTAAAAAGCAGCATTCCCCAAGAGAGGATGACTTTCACTTTAGCAGTGATAAATTCATGAACTTCTTTGAGGAAAAGATTATGATTATTAGAAAGCAAATTACGGACTCCTCTTTAAATCTGCGTATTCCTTCAAAGCTCAGTTGTCCTGAGTCTGCACAACTCTCCCAGGACCTAGGATCAAGAGAGACGCTCAAGTGTTTTAGTACTATATCTCTTGACACAATGATGAAAATAATCATGGCCTCTAAACCTTCAAGCTGCATACTGGACCCTATTCCAACTAAACTACTGAAAGAGCTGCCTCCTGTGCTTGGCCCTCCTATGTTGAACATAATAAATGGCTCTCTATCCACCGGATGTGTACCAAACTCACTAAAAGTGGCAGTAATAAAGCCTCTCTTGAAAAAGCCAAACCTTGACCCAGAAAATATAAAAAACTATCGGCCTATATCGAATCTTCCATTCCTCTCAAAAATTTTAGAAAAGGCTGTTGCGCAGCAACTTACTGCCTTCCTGAAGACAAACAATGTATACGAAATGCTTCAGTCTGGTTTTAGACCCCATCATAGCACTGAGACGGCACTTGTGAAGGTGGTAAATGACATTTTAATGGCATCGGACCGAGGCTCTGCATCTGTCCTCATGCTCCTAGACCTTAGTGCTGCTTTTGATACCATCCATCACCACATTCTTTTGGAGAGATTGGAAACCCAAATTGGTCTACACGGACAAGTTCTGGCCTGGTTTAGATCTTATCTGTCGGAAAGATATCAGTTTGTCTCTGTGAATGGTTTGTCCTCTGACAAATCAACTGTAAATTTCGGTGTTCCTCAAGGTTCCATTTTGGGACCACTATTGTTTTCACTATATATTTTACCTCTTGGGGATGTTATTCGAAAACATAATGTTAACTTTCACTGCTATGCGGATGACACACAGCTGTACATTTCAATGAAACATGGTGAAGCCCCAAAATTGCCCTTGCTAGAAGCCTGTGTTTCAGACATAAGGAAGTGGATGGCTGCAAACTTTCTACTTTTAAACTCGGACAAAACAGAGATGCTTGTTCTAGGTCCCAAGAAACAAAGAGATCTTCTGTTGAATCTGACAATTAATCTTAATGGTTGTACAGTCGTCTCAAATAAAACTGTGAAGGACCTCGGCGTTACTCTGGACCCTGATCTCTCTTTTGAAGAACATATCAAGACCATTTCAAGGACAGCTTTTTTCCATCTACGTAACATTGCAAAAATCAGAAACTTTCTGTCCAAAAATGATGCAGAAAAATTAATCCATGCTTTTGTCACTTCTAGGTTAGACTACTGCAATGCTCTACTTTCCGGCTACCCGGATAAAGCACTAAATAAACTTCAGTTAGTACTAAATACGGCTGCTCGAATTCTGACTAGAACCAAAAAATTTGATCATATTACTTCAGTGCTAGCCTCTCTACACTGGCTTCCTGTCAAAGCAAGGGCTGATTTCAAGGTTTTACTGCTAACCTACAAAGCATTACATGGGCTTGCTCCTACCTATCTCTCTGATTTGGTCCTGCCGTACATACCTACACGTACGCTACGGTCACAAGACGCAGGCCTCCTAATTGTCCCTAGAATTTCTAAGCAAACAGCTGGAGGCAGGGCTTTCTCCTATAGAGCTCCATTTTTATGGAACGGTCTGCCTACCCATGTCAGAGACGCAAACTCGGTCTCAACCTTTAAGTCCTTACTGAAGACTTATCTCTTCAGTGGGTCATATGATTGAGTGTAGTCTGGCCCAGGAGTGGGAAGGTGAACGGAAAGGCTCTGGAGCAACGAACCGCCCTTGCTGTCTCTGTCTGGCCGGTTCCCCTCTTCCCACTGGGATTCTCTGCCTCTAACCCTATTACAGGGGCTGAGTCACTGGCTTACTGGGGCTCTCTCTTGCCGTCCCTGGAAGGGGTGCGTCACCTGAGTGGGTTGATTCACTGATGTGGTCATCCTGTCTGGGATGGCGCCCCCCCTTGGGTTGTGCCATGGCGGAGTTCTTTGTGGGCTATACTCAGCCTTGTCTCAGGATGGTAAGTTGGTGGTTGAAATATCCCTCTAGTGGTGTGGGGGCTGTGCTTTGGCAAAGTGGGTGGGGTTATATCCTTCCTGTTTGGCCCTGTCTGGGGTGTCCTCGGATGGGGCCACAGTGTCTCCTGACCCCTCCTGTCTCAGCCTCCAGTATTTATGCTGCAGTAGTTAATGTGTCGGGGCTAGGGTCAGTTTGTTATATCTGGAGTACCTCTCCTGTCCTATTCGGTGTCCTGTGTGAATCTAAGTGTGCGTTCTCTGATTCTCTCTTTCTCTCTCTCTCTCTCGGAGGACCTGAGCCCTAGGACCATGCCCCAGGACTACCTGACATGATTACTCCTTGCTGTCCCCAGTCCACCTGGCCGTGCTGCTGCTCCAGTTTCAACTGTTCTGCCTTATTATTATACGACCATGCTGGTCATTTATGAACATTTGAACATCTTGGCCATGTTCTGTTATAATCTCCACCCGGCACAGCCAGAAGAGGACTGGCCACCCCACATAGCCTGGTTCCTCTCTAGGTTTCTTCCTAGGTTTTGGCCTTTCTAGGGAGTTTTTCCTAGCCACCGTGCTTCTACACCTGCATTGCTTGCTGTTTGGGGTTTTAGGCTGGGTTTCTGTACAGCACTTTGAGATATCAGCTGATGTACGAAGGGCTATATAAATAAATTTGATTTGATTTTGATTTGGGAGGGATGGAACAGCCCAGTTGGGTGGGGGAGGGATGGAACAGCCCAGTTGGGTGGGGGAGGGATGGAACAGCCCAGTTGGGTGGGGGAGGGATGGAACAGCCCAGTTGGGGGAGGGAGGGATGGAACAGCCCAGTTGGGTGGGGGAAGGATGGAACAGCCCAGTTGGGTGGGGGAGGGATGGAACAGCCCATTTGGGGGAGGGAGGGATGGAACAGCCCAGTTGGGGGGGGATGGAACAGCCCAGTTGGGGGAGGAGAGAGATGGAACAGCCCATTTGGGTGGGGGGAGGGATGGAACTGCCCAGATGGGGGGAGGGAGGGATGGAACAGCCCAGTTGGGGATTTGTCTCTGTCTGTCATTGGGTCTAGTTCTCATCCTCCCTCAACCAATCAGGTGACTTCACCAGGCAGGCTGGCATCTAATTCAGAATCTTAAGCTGTTTGACCCTCTAACCTCTGTCCCCTGCTGAGTTATTCTCCTGTAGCTGGAGGAGAGGAAATGACAGTAATATCAGATATCAGTCCCATCTGGAAGTCTGTCTCAGCTGTGTGGCTGTATATGGAACGGAGTCAGTACGAGGTCAGAGTAAAGTCAGCTGGCTAAAAACAAACACACACTGCTGTTACACACAACCACTACACTGCTGTTAAACACAACCCCTACACTGCTGTTAAACACAACCCCTACACTGCTGTTAAACACAACCCCTACACTGCTGTTAAACACAACCCCTACACTGCTGTTAAACACAACCACTACACTGCTGTTAAACACAACCCCTACACTGCTGTTAAACACAACCCCTACACTGCTGTTAAACACAACCCCTACACTGCTGTTACACACAACCCCTACACTGCTGTTACAGACAACCACTACACTGCTGTTAAACACAACCCCTACACTGCTGTTAAACACACAACCCACTGCTGTTAAACACAACCACTACACTGCTGTTAAACACAAACACAACCCCTACACTGCTGTTACACACAACCACTACACTGCTGTTAAACACAACCCACACTGCTAAACACACTACACTGCTGTTAAACACAACCACTACACTGCTGTTAAACACAACTGTTACAGACAACCCCTACACTGCTGTTAAACACAACCACTACACTGCTGTTAAACTACACTGCTGTTAAACACAACCCCTACACTGCTGTTAAACACAAACCACTACACTGCTGTTAAACACAACCACTACACTGCTGTTAAACACAACACAACCCTACACTGCTGTTAAACACAACCCCTACACTGCTGTTAAACACAACCCCTACACTGCTGTAAACACAACCACTACACTGCTGTTAAACACAACCCCTACACTGCTGTTAAACACAACCCCTACACTGCTGTTAAACACAACCCCTACACTGCTGTTAAACACAACCACTACACTGCTGTTAAACACAACCCCTACACTGCTGTTAAACACAACCCCTACACTGCTGTTACACACAACACTGCTGTTAAACACAACCCCTACACTGCTGTTACAGACAGCCCCTACACTGCTGTTAAACACAACCACTACACTGCTGTTAAACACAACCACTACACTGCTGTTAAACACAACCCCTACACTGCTGTTAAACACAACCACTACACTGCTGTTAAACACAACCACTACACTGCTGTTAAACACAACCACTACACTGCTGTTAAACACAACCACACCCTGTTAAACACAACCACTACACTGCTGTTAAACACAACCACTACACTGCTGTTAAACACAACCCCTACACTGCTGTTAAACACAACCCCTACACTGCTGTTAAACACAACCACTACACTGCTGTTAAACACAACCACTACACTGCTGTTACAGACAACCCCTATACTGCTGTTAAACACAACCCCTACACTGCTGTTAAACATGATACACTGCTGTTAAACACAACCCCTACACTGCTGTTAAACACAACCACTACACTGCTGTTACACACAACCCCTATACTGCTGTTAAACACAACCCCTACACTGCTGTTACAGACAACCCCTATACTGCTGTTAAACACAACCCCTACACTGCTGTTAAACATGATACACTGCTGTTAAACACAACCCCTACACTGCTGTTAAACACAACCCCTACACTGCTGTTACAGACAACCCCTATACTGCTGTTAAACACAACCACTACACTGCTGTTAAACATAATACACTGCTATTAAACACAACCACTACACTGCTGTTAAACACAACCACTACACTGCTGTTAAACACAACCACTACACTGCTGTTACAGACAACCCCTACACTGCTGTTACAGACAACCCATACACTGCTGTTACACACAACCACTACACTGCTGTTAAACACAACCCCAACACTGCTGTTAAACACAACCCCTACACTGCTGTTACAGACAACCCCTACACTGCTGTTACAGACAACCCATACACTGCTGTTACAGACAACCCCTACACTGCTGTTACAGACAACCCCTACACTGCTGTTAAACACAACCACTAAACTGCTGTTACAGACAACCACTACACTGCTGTTAAACACAACCACTACACTGCTGTTAAACACAACCACTACACTGCTGTTAAACACAACCACTACACTGCTGATAAACACAACCCCTACACTGCTGTTACACACAAACCCTACACTGCTGTTAAACACAACCACTACACTGCTGTTAAACACAACCCCTACACTGCTGTTACAGACAACCACTACACTGCTGTTAAACACAACCCCTACACTGCTGTTAAACACAACCCCTACACTGCTGTTAAACACAACCCCTACACTGCTGTTAAACACAACCCCTACACTGCTGTTAAACACAACCACTACACTGCTGTTAAACACAACAACTACACTGCTGTTAAACACAACAACTACACTGCTGTTAAACATGATACACTGCTGTTAAACACAACCCCTACACTGCTGTTAAACACAACCCCTATACTGCTGTTACAGACAACCCCTACACTGCTGTTACACACAACCACTACACTGCTGTTAAACACAACCCCTACACTGCTGTTACACACAACCACTACACTGCTGTTAAACACAACCACTACACTGCTGTTAAACACAACAACTACACTGCTGTTAAACACAACCACTACACTGCTGTTACAGACAACCCCTATACTGCTGTTACAGACAACCCCTACACTGCTGTTACACACAACCACTACACTGCTGTTAAACACAACCCCTACACTGCTGTTACAGACAACCACTACAATGCTGTTAAACACAACCCCTACACTGCTGTTACACACAACCACTACACTGCTGTTAAACACAACCACTACACTGCTGTTAAACACAACCCCTACACTGCTGTTAAACACAACCCCTACACTGCTGTTACAGACAACCACTACACTGCTGTTAAACACAACCCCTACACTGCTGTTAAACACAACCACTAAACTGCTGTTACAGACAACCACTACACTGCTGTTAAACACAACCACTACACTGCTGTTAAACACAACCCCTACACTGCTGTTACAGACAACCCCTATACTGCTGTTAAACACAACCCCTACACTGATGTTACAGACAGCCCCTACACTGCTGTTAAACACAACCACTACACTGCTGTTAAACACAACCACTACACTGCTGTTAAACACAACCCCTACACTGCTGTTAAACACAACCACTACACTGCTGTTAAACACAACCACTACACTGCTGTTAAACACAACCACTACACTGCTGTTAAACACAACCACTACACTGCTGTTAAACACAACCACTACACTGCTGTTAAACACAACCCCTATACTGCTGTTAAACACAACCACTACACTGCTGTTAAACACAACCACTACACTGCTGTTAAACACAACCACTACACTGCTGTTACAGACAACCCCTATACTGCTGTTAAACACAACCCCTACACTGCTGTTAAACATGATACACTGCTGTTAAACACAACCCCTACACTGCTGTTAAACACAACCACTACACTGCTGTTAAACACAACCACTACACTGCTGTTACACACAACCCCTATACTGCTGTTAAACACAACCCCTACACTGCTGTTACAGACAACCCCTATACTGCTGTTAAACACAACCCCTACACTGCTGTTAAACATGATACACTGCTGTTAAACACAACCCCTACACTGCTGTTAAACACAACCACTACACTGCTGTTAAACATGATACACTGCTGTTAAACACAACCACTACACTGCTGTTAAACACAACCACTACACTGCTGTTAAACACAACCACTACACTGCTGTTAAACACAACCACTACACTGCTGTTACAGACAACCCCTACACTGCTGTTACAGACAACCCATACACTGCTGTTACACACAACCACTACACTGCTGTTAAACACAACCCCTACACTGCTGTTAAACACAACCCCTACACTGCTGTTACAGACAACCCCTACACTGCTGTTACAGACAACCCCTACACTGCTGTTACAGACAACCCCTACACTGCTGTTACAGACAACCCCTACACTGCTGTTAAACACAACCACTAAACTGCTGTTACAGACAACCACTACACTGCTGTTAAACAGAACCACTACACTGCTGTTAAACACAACCACTACACTGCTGTTAAACACAACCACTACACTGCTGTTAAACACAACCACTACACTGCTGTTAAACACAACCACTACACTGCTGTTAAACACAACCCCTACACTGCTGTTAAACACAACCCTACACTGCTGTTACACTGCTGTTAAACACAACCACTACACTGCTGTTAAACACAACCCTACACTGCTGTTACAGACAACCCCTATACTGCTGTTAAACACAACCCCTACACTGCTGTTAAACATGATACACTGCTGTTAAACACAACCCCTACACTGCTGTTAAACACAACCACTACACTGCTGTTAAACACAACCACTACACTGCTGTTACACACAACCCCTATACTGCTGTTAAACACAACCCCTACACTGCTGTTACAGACAACCCCTATACTGCTGTTAAACACAACCCCTACACTGCTGTTAAACATGATACACTGCTGTTAAACACAACCCCTACACTGCTGTTAAACACAACCACTACACTGCTGTTAAACATGATACACTGCTGTTAAACACAACCACTACACTGCTGTTAAACACAACCACTACACTGCTGTTAAACACAACCACTACACTGCTGTTAAACACAACCACTACACTGCTGTTACAGACAACCCCTACACTGCTGTTACAGACAACCCATACACTGCTGTTACACACAACCACTACACTGCTGTTAAACACAACCCCTACACTGCTGTTAAACACAACCCCTACACTGCTGTTACAGACAACCCCTACACTGCTGTTACAGACAACCCCTACACTGCTGTTACAGACAACCCCTACACTGCTGTTACAGACAACCCTACACTGCTGTTAAACACAACCACTAAACTGCTGTTACAGACAACCACTACACTGCTGTTAAACAGAACCACTACACTGCTGTTAAACACAACCACTACACTGCTGTTAAACACAACCACTACACTGCTGTTAAACACAACCACTACACTGCTGTTAAACACAACCCCTACACTGCTGTTAAACACAACCCCTACACTGCTGTTAAACACAACCCCTACACTGCTGTTAAACACAACCCCTACACTGCTGTTAAACACAACCACTACACTGCTGTTAAACACAACCCCTACACTGCTGTTACAGACAACCACTACACTGCTGTTAAACACAACCCCTACACTGCTGTTAAACACAACCCCTACACTGCTGTTAAACACAACCCCTACACTGCTGTTAAACACAACCCCTACACTGCTGTTAAACACAACAACTACACTGCTGTTAAACACAACCACTACACTGCTGTTAAACACAACAACTACACTGCTGTTAAACACAACAACTACACTGCTGTTAAAACATGATACACTGCTGTTAAACACAACCCCTACACTGCTGTTAAACACAACCCCTACACTGCTGTTAAACACAACCACTACACTGCTGTTAAACACAACCACTACACTGCTGTTAAACACAACAACTACACTGCTGTTAAACACAACCACTACACTGCTGTTACAGACAACCCCTACACTGCTGTTACAGACAACCCCTACACTGCTGTTACATACAACCACTACACTGCTGTTAAACACAACCCCTACACTGCTGTTAAAGACAACCACTACAATGCTGTTAAACACAACCCCTACACTGCTGTTACACACAACCACTACACTGCTGTTAAACACAACCACTACACTGCTGTTAAACACAACCCCTACACTGCTGTTAAACACAACCCCTACACTGCTGTTACAGACAACCACTACACTGCTGTTAAACACAACCCCTACACTGCTGTTAAACACAACCCCTAAACTGCTGTTACAGACAACCACTACACTGCTGTTAAACACAACCACTACACTGCTGTTAAACACAACCACTACACTGCTGTTAAACACAACCACTACACTGCTGATAAACACAACCCCTACACTGCTGTTAACACAACCCCTACACTGCTGTTAAACACAACCACTACACTGCTGTTAAACACAACCCCTACACTGCTGTTACAGACAACCCACTACACTGCTGTTAAACACAACCCCTACACTGCTGTTAAACACAACCCCTACACTGCTGTTAAACACAACCACTACACTGCTGTTAAACACAACCCCTACACTGCTGTTACAGACAACCACTACACTGCTGTTACACACAACCCCTACACTGCTGTTAAACACAACCACTACACTGCTGTTAAACACAACCACTACACTGCTGTTACAGACAACCACTACACTGCTGTTAAACACAACCCCTACACTGCTGTTAAACACAACCCCTACACTGCTGTTAAACAACCACTACACTGCTGTTAAACACAACCCCTACACTGCTGTTACACTGCTGTTACAGACAACCACTACACTGCTGTTAAACACAACCACTACACTGCTGTTAAACACAACCCCTACACTGCTGTTAAACACAACCACTACACTGCTGTTAAGACAACCACTACACTGCTGTTAAACACAACCCCTACACTGCTGTTACACACAACCACTACACTGCTGTTAAACACAACCACTACACTGCTGTTAAACACAACAACTACACTGCTGTTAAACACAACCACTACACTGCTGTTACAGACAACCCCTATACTGCTGTTAAACACAACCACTACACTGCTGTTAAACACAACCCCTACACTGCTGTTAAACAGAACCCCTACACTGCTGTTACAGACAACCCCTACACTGCTGTTACAGACAACCCCTACACTGCTGTTAAACACAACCACTAAACTGCTGTTACAGACAACCACTACACTGCTGTTAAACACAACCACTACACTGCTGTTAAACACAACCACTACACTGCTGTTAAACACAACCACTACACTGCTGTTAAACACAACCCCTACACTGCTGTTACACACAACCCCTACACTGCTGTTAAACACAGCCCCTACACTGCTGTTACAGACAACCCCTACACTGCTGTTACACACAACCACTACACTGATGTTAAACACAACCACTACACTGCTGTTAAACACAACCCCTACACTGCGGTTACAGACAACCACTACACTGCTGTTAAACACAACCCCTACACTGCTGTTACACACAACCACTACACTGCTGTTAAACACAACCACTACACTGCTGTTAAACACAACCCCTACACTGCTGTTAAACACAACCCCTACACTGCTGTTACAGACAACCACTACACTGCTGTTAAACACAACCCCTACACTGCTGTTAAACACAACCACTAAACTGCTGTTACAGACAACCACTACACTGCTGTTAAACACAACCACTACACTGCTGTTAAACACAACCCCTACACTGCTGTTACAGACAACCCCTATACTGCTGTTAAACACAACCCCTACACTGATGTTACAGACAGCCCCTACACTGCTGTTAAACACAACCACTACACTGCTGTTAAACACAACCACTACACTGCTGTTAAACACAACCCCTACACTGCTGTTAAACACAACCCCTACACTGCTGTTAAACACAACCACTACACTGCTGTTAAACACAACCACTACACTGCTGTTAAACACAACCCCTACACTGCTGTTAAACACAACCCCTACACTGCTGTTACAGACAACCCCTATACTGCTGTTAAACACAACCCCTACACTGCTGTTAAACATGATACACTGCTGTTAAACACAACCCCTACACTGCTGTTAAACACAACCACTACACTGCTGTTTGAACACTGTTAAACACAACCACTACACTGCTGTTAAACACAACCACTACACTGCTGTTAAACACAACCACTACACTGCTGTTAAACACAACCACTACACTGCTGTTACAGACAACCCCTACACTGCTGTTACAGACAACCCATACACTGCTGTTAAACACAACCACTACACTGCTGTTACAGACAACCACTACACTGCTGTTAAACACAACCCCTACACTGCTGTTACAGACAACCACTACACTGCTGTTAAACACAACCACTACACTGCTGTTAAACACAACCACTACACTGCTGTTACACACAACCCCTACACTGCTGTTACAGACAACCACTACACTGCTGTTACAGACAACCACTACACTGCTGTTAAACACAACCACTACACTGCTGTTACACACAACCACTACACTGCTGTTACACACAACCCCTACACTGCTGTTACAGACAACCCCTACACTGCTGTTAAACACAACCACTAAACTGCTGTTACAGACAACCCCTACACTGCTGTTAAACACAACCACTACACTGCTGTTACAGACAACCACTACACTGCTGTTAAACACAACCACTACACTGCTGTTAAACACAACCACTACACTGCTGTTAAACACAACCACTACACTGCTGATAAACACAACCCCTACACTGCTGTTACACACAACCCCTACACTGCTGTTAAACACAACCCCTACACTGCTGTTACACACAACCCCTACACTGCTGTTACACACAACCACTACACTGATGTTAAACACAACCACTACACTGCTGTTAAACACAACCCCTACACTGCGGTTACAGACAACCACTACACTGCTGTTAAACACAACCCCTACACTGCTGTTACACACAACCACTACACTGCTGTTAAACACAACCACTACACTGCTGTTAAACACAACCCCTACACTGCTGTTAAACACAACCCCTACACTGCTGTTACAGACAACCACTACACTGCTGTTAAACACAACCCTACACTGCTGTTACACACAACCCCTACACTGCTGTTAAACACAACCCCTACACTGCTGTTAAGACAACCCCTACACTGCTGTTAAACACAACAACTACACTGCTGTTAAACATGATACACTGCTGTTAAACACAACCCCTACACTGCTGTTAAACACAACCACCACTGCTGTTAAACATGATACACTGCTGTTAAACACAACCACTACACTGCTGTTAAACACAACCACTACACTGCTGTTAAACACAACCACTACACTGCTGTTAAACACAACCACTACACTGCTGTTACAGACAACCCCTACACTGCTGTTACAGACAACCCCATACACTGCTGTTACACACAACCACTACACTGCTGTTACAGACAACCACTACAATGCTGTTAAACACAACCCCTACACTGCTGTTACACACAACCACTACACTGCTGTTAAACACAACCACTACACTGCTGTTAAACACAACAACTACACTGCTGTTAAACACAACCACTACACTGCTGTTACAGACAACCCCTATACTGCTGTTACAGACAACCACTACACTGCTGTTAAACACAACCCCTACACTGCTGTTAAACAGAACCCTACACTGCTGTTACAGACAACCCCTACACTGCTGTTACAGACAACCCCTACACTGCTGTTAAACACAACCACTAAACTGCTGTTACAGACAACCCCTACACTGCTGTTAAACACAACCACTAAACTGCTGTTACAGACAACCACTACACTGCTGTTAAACACAACCACTACACTGCTGTTAAACACAACCACTACACTGCTGTTAAACACAACCACTACACTGCTGATAAACACACCCCTACACTGCTGTTACACACAACCCCTACACTGCTGTTAAACATGATACACTGCTGTTACACACAACCGCTACACTGCTGTTACAGACAACCCCTACACTGCTGTTACACACAACCACTACACTGCTGTTAAACACAACCACTACACTGCTGTTACACACAACCCCTACACTGCTGTTACAGACAACCACTACACTGCTGTTAAACACAACCCCTACACTGCTGTTACACACAACCACTACACTGCTGTTAAACACAACCACTACACTGCTGTTAAACACAACCCCTACACTGCTGTTAAACACAACCCCTACACTGCTGTTACACACAACCACTACACTGCTGTTAAACACAACCCCTACACTGCTGTTAAACACAACCACTAAACTGCTGTTACAGACAACCACTACACTGCTGTTAAACACAACCACTACACTGCTGTTAAACACAACCCCTACACTGCTGTTACAGACAACCCCTATACTGCTGTTAAACACAACCCCTACACTGATGTTACAGACAGCCCCTACACTGCTGTTAAACACAACCACTACACTGCTGTTACACACAACCACTACACTGCTGTTACACACAACCTCTACACTGCTGTTAAACACAACCCCTACACTGCTGTTAAACACAACCACTACACTGCTGTTAAACACAACCACTACACTGCTGTTAAACACAACCCCTACACTGCTGTTAAACACAACCACTACACTGCTGTTAAACACAACCACTACACTGCTGTTAAACACAACCACTACACTGCTGTTAAACACAACCACTACACTGCTGTTAAACACAACCACTACACTGCTGTTACAGACAACCCCTACACTGCTGTTAAACACAACCCCTACACTGCTGTTAAACATGATACACTGCTGTTAAACACAACCCCTACACTGCTGTTAAACACAACCACTACACTGCTGTTAAACACAACCACTACACTGCTGTTACACACAACCCCTATACTGCTGTTAAACACAACCCCTACACTGCTGTTACAGACAACCCCTATACTGCTGTTAAACACAACCCCTACACTGCTGTTAAACATGATACACTGCTGTTAAACACAACCCCTACACTGCTGTTAAACACAACCACTACACTGCTGTTAAACATGATACACTGCTGTTAAACACAACCCCTACACTGCTGTTACACACAACCACTACACTGCTGTTAAACACAACCACTACACTGCTGTTAAACACAACCTCTACACTGCTGTTAAACACAACCCCTACACTGCTGTTAAACACAACCTCTACACTGCTGTTACAGACAATCACTACACTGCTGCTAAACACAACCACTACACTGCTGTTAAACACAACCCCTACACTGCTGTTACAGACAACCCCTACACTGCTGTTACAGACAACCCCTACACTGCTGTTACAGACAACCCCTACATACACTGCTGTTACAGACAACCCCTACACTGCTGTTAAACACAACCACTAAACTGCTGTTACAGACAACCACTACACTGCTGTTAAACACAACCACTACACTGCTGTTAAACACAACCACTACACTGCTGTTAAACACAACCACTACACTGCTGATAAACACAACCCCTACACTGCTGTTACACACAACCCCTACACTGCTGTTAAACACAACAACTACACTGCTGTTAAACACAAACACTGCTGTTACAGACAACCACTACACTGCTGTTAAACACAACCCCTACACTGCTGTTAAACACAACCCCTACACTGCTGTTAAACACAACCCCTACACTGCTGTTAAACACAACCCCTACACTGCTGTTAAACACAACCACTACACTGCTGTTAAACACAACCACTACACTGCTGTTAAACACAACCCCTACACTGCTGTTAAACACAACAACTACACTGCTGTTAAACACAACCTACACTGCTGTTAAACACAACCCACACTGCTGTTAAACACAACCCCTACACTGCTGTTAAACACAACCACTACACTGCTGTTAAACACAACCACTACACTGCTGTTAAACACAACAACTACACTGCTGTTAAACACAACCACTACACTGTTGTTACTGCTGTTACAGACAACCCCTACACTGCTGTTACAGACAACCACTACACTGCTGTTAAACACAACCCCTACACTGCTGTTACAGACAACCACTACAATGCTGTTAAACACAACCCCTACACTGCTGTTACACACAACCACTACACTGCTGTTAAACACAACCACTACACTGCTGTTAAACACAACCCCTACACTGCTGTTAAACACAACCCCTACACTGCTGTTACAGACAACCACTACACTGCTGTTAAACACAACCCCTACACTGCTGTTAAACACAACCACTACACTGCTGTTACAGACAACCACTACACTGCTGTTAAACACAACCACTACACTGCTGTTAAACACAACCACTACACTGCTGTTAAACACAACCACTACACTGCTGTTAAACACAACCCCTACACTGCTGTTACACACAACCCCTACACTGCTGTTAAACACAACCACTACACTGCTGTTAAACACAACCCCTACACTGCTGTTACAGACAACCACTACACTGCTGTTAAACACAACCCCTACACTGCTGTTACACACAACCCCTACACTGCTGTTAAACACAACCACTACACTGCTGTTAAACACAACCCCTACACTGCTGTTACAGACAACCACTACACTGCTGTTACACACAACCCCTACACTGCTGTTACACACAACCACTACACTGCTGTTAAACACAACCACTACACTGCTGTTACAGACAACCACTACACTGCTGTTACACACAACCCCTACACTGCTGTTACACACAACCACTACACTGCTGTTACAGACAACCCCTACACTGCTGTTACACACAACCCCTACACTGCTGTTAAACATGATACACTGCTGTTACAGACAACCACTACACTGCTGTTAAACACAACCACTACACTGCTGTTAAACACAACCCCTACACTGCTGTTAAACACAACCACTACACTGCTGTTACAGACAACCACTACACTGCTGTTACACACAACCCCTACACTGCTGTTACACACAACCACTACACTGCTGTTAAACACAACCACTACACTGCTGTTAAACACAACAACTACACTGCTGTTAAACACAACCACTACACTGCTGTTACAGACAACCCCTATACTGCTGTTACAGACAACCACTACACTGCTGTTAAACACAACCCCTACACTGCTGTTAAACAGAACCCCTACACTGCTGTTACAGACAACCCCTACACTGCTGTTACAGACAACCCCTACACTGCTGTTAAACACAACCACTACACTGCTGTTAAACACAACCACTACACTGCTGTTAAACACAACCACTACACTGCTGTTAAACACAACCCCTACACTGCTGTTAAACACAACCCCTACACTGCTGTTACACACAACCCCTACACTGCTGTTAAACACAACCCCTACACTGCTGTTACAGACAACCCCTACACTGCTGTTACACACAACCACTACACTGCTGTTAAACACAACCACTACACTGCTGTTAAACACAACCCCTACACTGCTGTTACAGACAACCCCTACACTGCTGTTAAACACAACCCCTACACTGCTGTTACAGACAACCCCTACACTGCTGTTACAGACAACCCCTACACTGCTGTTACACACAACCACTACACTGCTGTTACACACAACCACTACACTGCTGTTAAACACAACCACTACACTGCTGTTAAACGTAGTCTGTAACCGTAGCACTACAGAGACCATAACCACTGTTAGGAACAACAGCTGCCTCTGTCCCTCTACACGTAGTCTGTAACCGTAGTTACCTGAAGCAGGATGACGTCACGGTTTGTTATCATTTAGCCGCTTCCACATAACTCATTATTTGCTGCCCACCCCCCCCCCCGCCCTTAGACCCCCCATGCAGAAGGTGACTGTCATGCACTCTGAAACAAAGTCTATTTTCGTAGACATGTCTTTAGTCGTTCTATGATGACGTGTGGATTGCCTCCCCTTGCCCTACTCCCCATCCCTGCCTGCTAATACAGATTCTCTCTCTATATTTCACTGGATTGTTTAACAGGGTGGACCTACTGAACACAGACGCTGTGTGTGAAACTGTCTGTATCTCTGTGTTTCTCAGGGAGTGGCCGTCTTTATCTCTCCGATTGAGGATGAGAGGAGGACACAAGGATCTTTATAGAGGCCAACACTGCCTCTTGTGGATCGGGACGGTCCTGCAGTTGTTTTCTGTTCGTATTCCTAGTGGAAGTCTGGAGGCTAGGAGGACGAGAGGAGAGGGATACTCTGATACTTGTCCACTAAGAAAAGCTCGTCCCACTTTGTCAGTCTGGTAAATAGGTTATGATTTTAGAACAAGAGTCTATTTCTGATCGTGAAAGAGCACCACAATAGATTGGAACTGGAGCAATAAGATAGGATGGTATGCCCTGTCTGTCTGTCTGTCTGTCTGTCTGTCTGTCTGTCTGTCTGTCTGTCTGTCTGTCTGTCTGTCTGTCTGTCTGTCTGTCTGTCTGTCTGTCACCTGTCTGTCAGCTTGTTGTCTGTCTGTCTGTCTGTCAGCTTGTAGTCTGTCTGTCTGTCTGTCTGTCTGTCACCTGTCTGTCTGTCTGTCTGTCTGTCTGTCTGTCTGTCTGTCTGTCTGCCTGCCTGTCTGTCAGCTTGTTGTCTGTCTGTCTGTCAGCTTGTAGTCTGTCTGTCTGTCTGTCTGTCTGTCTGTCTGTCTGTCTGTCTGTCTGTCTGTCTGTCTGTCTGTCTGTCTGTCTGTCTGTCTGTCTGTCTGTCTGTCTGTCTGTCCCTCCTAGCCCTCTATACATCCTCAGACAGTTTATAGTGTATAGTCTACAGGTTGAACATCTTACTATCCTTATCATTTGAATTGATGGCCTTCTATCTTCACGTACATGAAGGAGATCTCTCATAGTAAATACTTGATTGGTTGAATACTGCTACAAATATGCCTAACAAAATGTAGACATCTTAGTCCTGAACAGGTTCCCTCCTCATGTCTATCTCTGTCCTGAACAGGTTCCCCCCTCATGTCTATCTCTGTCCTGAACAGGTTCCATCCCTCATGTCTATCTCTGTCCTGAACAGGTTCCCCCCTCATGTCTGTCTCTGTCCTGAACAGGTTCCCCCCTCATGTCTATCTCTGTCCTGAACAGCTTTCATTCCTCATGTCTGTCTCTGTCCTGAACAGCTTTCATTCCTCATGTCTGTCTCTGTCCTGAACAGGTTCCCCCTCATGTCTATCTCTGTCCTGAACAGCTTTCATTCCTCATGTCTATCTCTGTCCTGAACAGGTTCCCTCCTCATGTCTATCTCTGTCCTGAACAGCTTTCATTCCTCATGTCTATCTCTGTCCTGAACAGCTTCATTCCTCATGTCTATCTCTGTCCTGAACAGCTTTCATTCCTCATGTCTATCTCTGTCCTGAACATCTTCATTCCTCATGTCTATCTCTGTCCTGAACAGCTTTCATTCCTCATGTCTATCTCTGTCCTGAACAGCTTTCATTCCTCATGTCTATCTCTGTCCTGAACAGCTTTCATTCCTCATGTCTATCTCTGTCCTGAACAGCTTCCCTCCTCATGTCTATCTCTGTCCTGAACAGGTTCCCCCCTCATGTCTATCTCTGTCCTGAACAGCTTTCATTCCTCATGTCTATCTCTGTCCTGAACAGGTTCCCCCCTCATGTCTATCTCTGTCCTGAACAGGTTCCCTCCTCATGTCTATCTCTGTCCTGAACAGCTTTCATTCCTCATGTCTATCTCTGTCCTGAACAGCTTCCTTCCTCATGTCTATCTCTGTCCTGAACAGGTTCCCCCTCATGTCTATCTCTGTCCTGAACAGGTTCCATTCCTCATGTCTATCTCTGTCCTGAACAGGTTCCATTCCTCATGTCTATCTCTGTCCTGAACAGCTTTCATTCCTCATGTCTATCTCTGTCCTGAACAGGTTCCCTCCTCATGTCTATCTCTGTCCTGAACAGGTTCATTCCTCATGTCTATCTCTGTCCTGAACAGCTTTCATTCCTCATGTCTATCTCTGTCCTGAACAGCTTTCATTCCTCATGTCTATCTCTGTCCTGAACAGCTTTCATTCCTCATATCTCTCCTCATGTCTATCTCTGTCCTGAACAGCTTTCATTCCTCATGTGTCCTGAACATTGTTCATTCTCTCATCTCTGTCCTGAACAGGTTCCCCCTCATGTCTGTCTCTGTCCTGAACAGCTTTCATTCCTCATGTCTATCTCTGTCCTGATATAATCTACTGTATCTTGCCTATTCCTCATGTACCTATCTCTGTCCTGAATAGCTTTCATTCCTCATGTCTGTCTCTGTCCTGAACAGCTTTCATTCCTCATGTCTATCTCTGTCCTGAACAGCTTCCATTCCTCGTGTCTATCTCTGTCCTGAACAGCTTTCATTCCTCATGTCTATCTCTGTCCTGAACAGCTTTCATTCCTCATGTCTATCTCCTTACTATTATTGTTCTCTAGCACCTCATCACATGGTTACCATGGTGAATGATATGCTAATCCAGTCTGGCTTTTTGCCTGTAGCTGTGATGTGATGTTGTCCGTCTGACATTCAAATATAACATCCCTCCTCCACTGTGATGTGATGACAGAGAGGATTCTCTAGTGTTTTCTATGGTCTTCTGGAATGTCTGTAATGACACAAACTGAGCCACTAGGAGGCGGTGTTGGACACTAAAAACATCAGAGTTTTCAGAAGGATGAAGACGAGGACAGCTTGTCTCTGCAGCACTGAATAACGCAGCAACTTCAATAACATTCCCCTACTGGTGATAAACAGTGTGTGAATACTCTGATGTGGTAGTGATGTTGGCCATTTTCCCACAATATACCAGAGCATTCACATGTGGGCTCCTGAGTGGCGCAGTGGTCTAAGACACTTCATCTCAGTGCAAGAGGTGTCACTGCAGTACCTGGTTCGAATCCAGGCTGCATCACATCTGGCTGTGTTTAGGAGTCCCATAGGGTGGCTCACAATTGGCCACCAAAAAAGCATTGTCTGGGTTTGGCCGCGGTAGGCCTTCATTAAAAATAAGATTTTTTTTCATAACTGACTTGCCTATTTAAATAAAAGATAAATAAAACCTGCCGTATGTGAAAGTAACCCCCCGCCAAGGTCAACTACGCGTCTTATTCTAGAACACAGAGGGCTCTAAGCTCCATGTGGGGGGGAATTGAGAGGAGGTGGTCTGTCTGATGCCAGGGCCAGTAGTTCCAGAACACCAGTACAGAACAACACCACGGTAGAGGAGAATCTTGATATTCTTATTCTAGAACACAGAGTGTTCTAAGATCCATGAGAGGAGGTGGTCTGTCTGATGCCAGTAGTTCTAGAACACCAGTACAGAACAACACCCATGGTAGAGGAGAAGGAGGTTCTGGGTGGTACCATGACTTTTGTAACGTTCGGATAGAAATATGCTATGTAGAACTAACATGCCTCTCTGACATGTTGAATAAGGCAATAATGTTGGTTCTATTCATGTATTTCCATGTGAAAGTGTCCCTGATGATGCTTCAAGTGTGACATAGAGACACCCAGCTCAATGCTCCCATCATGTGTCAGGAAACGGTACTGCAGGAGAAGGGCCTGGTGTAGAGATGAGGCCTGTTGTCTGTCTTTGAGAATGATCAGGCAGAAGCCTGGGGCCTGTTGCACAAAAGTAGAATTAAGACATCCGGGATAAATGACTCAGCTGAGCTCAATGAAGCCAAAACATGTGCGTCCAGGCTTAATTGGTTGCACAAAGACCAAGCCAGGATGAGCAGACACGGATTCATTAAGCCAGGTGAAACCAATCCTGGATAGGTGCGCGCTCACGGCTCACTCAAATAGACCCCGCCACAGATCACAGATTAACTGATTTACCATGGCAACTAGAGCCGCGTACTTTTCCCCGTCGGAAGCACAAATCCTCATGGAGGCATACGAGGAGGTAAAAGATATAATTAAGAAGAAAGGCAACACCGCCACAGTGATAAAGCAAAGAGAAAAAGCGTGGCAAAGTATTGCAGACCGCCTGAATGCGTAAGTAGTGCACAATTACACACTCACCGCTCCGCTGAAACATCACAATTACAATTCAAATATTTAATTCACATCTCCAAAAATGCAGTTGTACTGTAATTATGAAACGGTTAAATTTTTTATTGAAATGCACTGCAGATATGAGTGAAATTGTGTAAAGTAACTCCATCACACTGTATAAAGCTATGATACATTTTTTGATATTTGTACTGAAAACAAGACAAAAATACCAAGTAATTTTTTGCAGTGTGACTCCATTAAATGTGTGTGTGTGTGTGTGTAGATTAAACATGAACGGGCCAAAACGGACATGGCAGCAGGTCAAAATCAAATACAAGAACATTCTGCAGAATGGTATGGTCCCTGACTAATATTTAACAAAGCACAAGCATATATTGTACCCAGAAGGTGCCTGCTCACACATTGTCTGTACTGTTTTAGCAGTGAAAAAGAATACCCACAGACAAGGCACGGGTGGTGGGTCACCAAAGGCTGACCTTACCCCAGCAGAGGACATGGCCTTGGAGCTAAATAAAGGCAGGCCCGTCTTAGAGGGGATCCCTGGGGGAAAGAGACGAGCATAGGTTCCTCCCAAGATGCCACCCGCTTCATTCAAGGTATGTCCTTCCATCTCTACATGGGATACAACCACATTCATATTGAATCAATTTGGACTGTCTGACTTTGGTTTACCTATTGCCTTGCAGTGTCTGGCAGCACTGTGTTCCTGTTAGAGCCACCAGCACAAGCACCAGACGATGCTGATCCAGTGAGTACTCCATCAAAGGCATACTGTAGGCCTGGCATGTCTTGTCTACTAGCTTCAATATGAATCCGATTAAATGTGATAGGGTGAAGGCCCTAGTGCAGCAGCAACAGCACATGATGGAGACGATGATGAGGAGGAGACCATCTCTCTGGATTCCAGAAGGCATGAGGTATCATGTTAAGACTGTGAAAGTACTATTTACTCTACAATGGTGAGGAGTCCTCATCAAAATCAAAAAATCTAATTTCTTTTACAGGACCCAGATGCTATACAGTGGGAAAACCAGCCTGGCAACATAGTGCGTATTAATAAAAGGACACCACATCCTGCCAAATTCCAGCTGCGCTAATTGTATTGTGTTCACAGAGCTCACAAGCTATCAGAAAGTTGTATGGCAACCACCTCCGGCGCCAAATAGAACTGGCAGACATAGACATTCAGTACAAGAAGAAAAAGATGGAAAATCTTGCACTGGAGTTCGAAATAAAAAAGAGGACAATTAGGAAACTGGACCTTGAAATAAAAAAACTTGAGAGGGAGGTGAGATATGCCTTCAATGTACACTGTATGCTAACTGTAACACAAATGTATTAATCATTATTTTTCTTTCCTCCCCCAGCTCCAAGAAGATGACACAGCTCAAAATAAAAATTAGGTATATTCTCGTAAAGTCAAGTGAGCCATGACATATGAGCTCTTATTGTGAGCACACAGGACGGTGGCATCTTTCTAAGGTTTTTTTATTTTCCCAGCAATCAGTACAACCAAGTCATCGTTATAAGGCATCGCCCTCTTTTGCCCACCCCCAGCACCAGGTGTGGCCACTAGCCTATATGAAGGCCCAAAATTGTGTGTTCCTTTCTGCTCTGACAATGGCATGCCCATTCGTGCGAGATGTGGTGGATGAAGAAGCACTTGTGCTGAGGAGAGCCTTCAGGCGAGAAAGGGTCTTCAGGGACCGGTTGGACCCACTGGCCTTCCCTGATGACCATCTATATGAAAGATACAGGTTTTCTGCAGATGGCATCAGGTATCTATGCAGACTACTGGGTCCCAGGATTAAGCACCGCACTGCACGGAGCCATGCACTGAGTGTGGAGCAAATGGTTTGTGTGGCCTTGCGCTTTTTGCTAGTGGAGCCTTCCTGTACTCAGTGGGGGATGCAGAACAGCTGAACAAGGCCACAATTTGCCGCACAATAAGGAGTGTGTGTCTGGCTATCAAAGCATTAGCAGATGTCTTCATCTCCTTCCCTGGCCACAGAAGACTCTGTGACATCAAAGAGGAGTTCTATAGGATTGCAGGTAAGAGGATCTACAAATTACAGGACAACTGTTAACACATAGTAGGATACTCATTACTTTGTGTGACAGGTTTCCCCAATGTCATTGGTGCAGTGGACTGCACACACATAAGGATAAAAGCCCCCTCAGGTGCCCATGAGGCCGATTTTGTGAATAGGAAATCCTTTCACAGCATTAATGTTCAGGTGAACATAACTTTTTGATATTGTCCATTGACGAACACTCTGCATTGCCAGTGATGTGCATTGATTGGTGTAATATTCCTCATCTTATGATTTCAGATGGTCTGCAATGCTGACTGTGTGATCAGCAATGTTGTGGCAAAATGGCCTGGCTCAGTCCATGACTCCAGAATCTTTCGGGCCTCTGAAATCTATCAGTGCCTATCACAAGGTAAGCCACACAACCCCTATTTATAACCATCATGGCTGTGTCAAGAATATCACTGTGTTTATGAGGTAGTAATGATGAGATTTTGTGTTGACAGGTGAATTCTCTGGTGTGTTGCTGGGAGACGGGGTATGGCTGCCAGCCTTTTCTCCTGACACCTTTCACAGACCCCCAGGAAGCACAGCAGGCCTACAACCATGCCCATGCCAGGACCAGGGCCAGAGTTGAAATGACCTTTGGCCTCCTGAAGGCACGCTTTCACTGCCTTCACAAATTAAGGGTCAGCCCTGTTAGGGCATGTGATATTACTGTGGCTTGTGCTGTCCTCCACAATGTGGCCTGCCTGAGGAAGGAGAGGGCCCCCAGAGTGCCACCAGCCATGGACTGGGACAATCCGGCAATCTTCCCTGATGACGACAGTGGTCGGCTGCTGAGGGACCAATATGTGTTGAATTATTTTAGTTAGTATGTGTGCTTTCAATTTTGGTTAAATATGTCCTGCGGTGGCAGAGGAATTTGGTTTTTTTTGGGTTCGTTTTTTGACGAATTTGGCCTCTTATGATGTTTGTGCGGTATACTGTGTGTAATACAAGGCTGCAGGGAGGCTACTGCATCCATTCATTTGTCTGTTCAGTTGATGTGTATGGATTTGTCCTGCATTTATTTTAGTGTGCAGACATGCAGGGTGTGTTATATACAGACCTTTGAATGTGTATGTATCATTTTGTATAATATGCTTGGATTCTGTGCTTTCCATCTTGTAGAGTCACTGTGACTTCAGTTTCGAAAGGAGCTGATGGTTTACCTGCTTTGTTTTGTCCTTATTCAATAAAGGAACATAATGTTACACATTGTGTTTTTATATTCATATGGAATGTGTATTTGTTTATATGACAGAGTACTAGGGCCACACTGAAGAAAAAGGATAAAGTCATAAATTTATGAGGCTGGTTCTTTCTGCAGAAAAGCTACATATTGTTTTTACAGTTTTGATACTTATGACAATGTGATACTTAATATTCTGGCACATCAGCATGTCTTTGTTTATGAAACCATACTGAAGTACAATTTCACGAAATGCCCCACATCTGTCATTTTAACAACTGTCCTCCTTTAAAACAACTGGTTACAATATTATGACTTGTGTTTTTTCCCCTCTGTGGCCCTAATATTCTATCATTTTATATATAGCCTTATAGTCTATGGGAAACTGTAAATTATCTAATGATAGCAACATCATCTAAAAATCATTTTTTATCCAAAATCATTGAAATTAATGATCACAAACGTTTAAATAATAACAGTGGGTCTAGTTATATGTGATAACAATGTATAGTGAGCAGTGAAATAACTATTGGTTTCCATTTGTGGTGACTGCTGACTGACATTAGGGATGAGATTAAATAGATCCTGGAATTTAGCCTGGTCTGGAGCAGGCTAGCTCCACAGAATAAATCTCCATGGTAATTTATACCATAACATATCCTCCTGCCCCCTATCCATCTTTAGTGCAACCGGATTACGGATCAATTGAGCCAGGATCACCAAGATATCCTGGCTTAATCCCTTATCCTAGTTTTGTGCAACAGGCCTCTGGTCATAGGGGTCACAAGGGGGCATGTGCCCCCTCAGATTAAAATAAATAAATAATAATAATAATAATAATAATAAAATAATAATAATAATAATAATAATAAAAATAATAAAAATAATAATAGTAATAATAAAATAATAATAATAATAACAATAATAATAATAATAATAATAAAATAATAATAATAATAATAATAAAATAATAATTATATTTTTGGAAGGTAAATTAATTAATTACTAACGTTTTTATCATAATTATTTACTAAAATATCTGTCAGCGGTATTTTGCTGATGTGGCACATTGTGAACTTTTAATAATTTGATGTTAAACTGATTTTGGCAGCTGGTCGAGTATGAAATATTCATGTAAACACCTCACTCTGCTCATCTTAATTGGTTCAAAAGGTCAACATCAGAGTACAGCGTACAGCGATTAAAACACTTGGTTTTCAATCGTTAACAACATTAGGTCGCGTAAAACAGCTTTAATCGGCGTTCCAGCGATGTATTTTGATCTGAGCATGTGGCCGTACTGGTGGTACGAGCCTCCCTCTGAGCATGTGGCCGTACTGGTGGTACGAGCCTCCCTCTGAGCATGTGGCTGTACTGGTGGTACGAGCCTCCCTCTGAGCATGTGGCTGTACTGGTGGTACGAGCCTCCCTCTGAGCATGTGGCCGTACTGGTGGTACGAGCCTCCCTCTGAGCATGTGGCCGTACTGGTGGTACGAGCCTCCCTCTGAGCATGTGGCCGTACTGGTGGTACGAGCCTCCTCTGAGCATGTGGCTGTACTGGTAGTACGAGCCTCCCTCTGAGCATGTGGCCGTACTGGTGGTACGAGCCTCCCTCTGAGCATGTGGCCGTACTGGTGGTACGAGCCTCCCTCTGAGCATGTGGCCGTACTGGTGGTACGAGCCTCCCTCTGAGCATGTGGCTGTACTGGTAGTACGAGCCTCCCTCTGAGCATGTGGCCGTACTGGTGGTACGAGCCTCCCTCTGAGCATGTGGCTGTACTGGTAGTACGAGCCTCCCTCTGAGCATGTGGCCGTACTGGTGGTACGAGCCTCCCTCTGAGCATGTGGCCGTACTGGTAGTACGAGCCTCCCTCTGAGCATGTGGCTGTACTGGTAGTACGAGCCTCCCTCTGAGCATGTGGCCGTACTGGTGGTACGAGCCTCCCTCTGACGCTCGACTGAAGGTAGACATCTTAGAAATAGTTTTCACACACGAACTGTACACGTCCGAACTCAGAATCAAAAAGATTTAGCTAAAAAAACAACATGGTCACTGTGGTAGAAATGTTTATTTTTCTGAATGATCGGTTTTCCACATTTATGAAAAGTCTCATCAGGTAGTCTGGTTTCAGATGTGTCCATGTAAACAGGATCAGGTAGCCTGGTTTCAGATGTGTCCATGTAAACAGGACCTGGGACACCAGGTGGGTGATTCCCCTCTAATCAGGGACTGATTTAGACCTGGGACACCAGGTGGGTGATTCCCCTCTAATCAGGGACTGATTTAGACCTGGGACACCAGGTGGGTGATTCCCCTCTAATCAGGGACTGATTTAGACCTGGGACACCAGGAGGGTGATTCCCCTCTAATCAGGGACTGATTTAGACCTGGGACACCAGGTAGGTGATTCCCCTCTAATCAGGGACTGATTTAGACCTGGGACACCAGGTAGGTGATTCCCCTCTAATCAGGGACTGATTTAGACCTGGGACACCAGGTGGGTGATTCCCCCTCTAATCAGGGACTGATTTAGACCTGGGACACCAGGTGGGTGTAATTCATTATCAGGTAGAACAGAAAACCAGCAGGCTCCGGACTTGGTAGGGTAAGAGTTGAATACCCCTGTGTGTGTAGACAGTATCATCAGAAAGAGGTTCCCAATCTCTCAAACTCATAACAATAACTGAGCAAAAATATAAACGCAACATGCAACAATTTCAACAATATTCATGAGTTACAGTTCATATAAGGTGTAGCTCCCTTCAGTAACCACGAGCACAACCGTTCCTTGATTTTAACTGGCGGCTTTATTCTGTAGTTTTAGTCAGAATTATCACCTTCCGTGAGAACTATAAAGGAAATGAAAAATACAGTTAAGCACACTCTTACAACCTTATTTTACGAGTGACTTATTAGCTTGGTATAACTCTGAAGTGCTTACATACATAACAGTTTAACCGGCGTTATAACGGGTTCAGATTAAACACATGAATAAAGGAAAAAATACCTCATTGGCTGCTGATTACAGAAGGGAGGAAATCAAACTTCACACTTATTATTCCTGGCATGAATTCACACTTCATCCTAACATACACTCTTCAACCTTTATGAACTACACCCGATGACATGAAAACTTAGCTAACGCAGCGCAGGATTGCCTTCCCTCCAAAAGTGTGTTGCTACAATAAGGATCCCCGTTACAACAGTATTAGCTACGTAGTTCCGATTGTATTATAATTTCCCCCGCACAGCGGATACGTAAACAATTCAAACAAAAGACAACGACCTAACCTGTAAGTCTAACTGTCAGTTACATAAGGAAATCAGTCATTTTAAATTAATTCATTAGGCTCCAATCTATGGATTTCACATGACAGAGCAAGTGCTTTATCACAGACAGAAATCAGTTTCCTCAGTTTCATCAGCTGTCCGGGTGGCTGGTTTCGGAAGATCCCACAGGTTAAGAAGCCGGATGTGGAGGTCCTGGACTGGCCTGGTTTACGTGGTCTGTGGTAGTGAAGCCGGATGTGGAGGTCCTGGACTGGCTAGGTTATACGTGATCTACTGTGGAGAGACCGGTTGGACGATGTTTTTAGAGAATTTGGCAGAATGTTGGATACGGCTTATGGTAGAGAAATGAACATTCCATTTTCTGGAAACAGCCCTGGTGGACATTACTGCAGTCAGCATGCCAAATGTGGCATTGTGTTGTTGTGACAAAACTGCACATTGTAGAGTGGCCTTGAATTGTCCCCAGCACAAGGTGCACCTGTGTAACGATCATGCTGTTTAAACAGCTTGTTGATATGCCACACCTGTCAGGTGGATGGATTATCTTGGCAAAGGAGAAATGCTCACTAACAGGGATGTTAAAGACATCTGTGCACATTTTCTTTAAGAGAAATAAGCTTTTTATGCGTCTGGAACATTTCTGGGACTTTCATTTCAGTTCATGAAACATTCATAAAATCAACAATGATAATGTAATCATTCATTAGATTAGCAGTGATAATGCATTATATTAGCAGTAATAATGTAATCATTCATTAGATTAGCAGTAATAATGCATTAGATTAGCAGTGATAATGTAATCATTCATTAGATTAGCAGTAATAATGTAATCATTCATTAGATTAGCAGTGATAATGTAATCATTCATTAGATTAGCAGTAATAATGTAATCATTCATTAGATTAGCAGTAATAATGTAACCATTCATTAGATTAGCAGTAATAATGTAATCATTCATTAGATTAGCAGCAATAATGTAATCATTCATTAGATTAGCAGTGATAATGTAATCATTCATTATACTAGCGGTGATAATGTAATCATTCATTAGATTAGCAGTAATAATGTAATCATTCATTAGATTAGCAGTAATAATGTAATCATTCATTAGATTAGCAGTAATAATGTAATCATTCATTAGATTAGCAGTAATAATGTGATCATTCATTATATTAGCAGTGATAATGTGATAATTCATTAGATTAGCAGTGATAATGTAATCATTCATTAGATTAGCAGTAATAATGCATTATATAAGCAGTAATAATGTAATCATTCATTAGATTAGCAGTAATAATGTAATCATTCATTAGATTAGCAGTAATAATGTAATAATTCATTAGATTAGCAGTAATAATGTAATCATTCATTAGATTAGCAGTGATAATGTAATCATTCATTAGATTAGCAGTAATAATGTAATCATTCATTAGATTAGCAGTAATAATGTAATCATTCATTAGATTAGCAGTAATAATGTAATCATTCATTAGATTAGCAGTAATAATGTAATAATTCATTAGATTAGCAGTAATAATGTAATCATTCATTAGATTAGCAGTGATAATGTAATCATTCATTAGATTAGCAGTAATAATGTAATCATTCATTAGATTAGCAGTAATAATGTAATCATTCATTAGATTCGCAGTAATAATGTAATCATTCATTAGATTAGCTGTAATTATACAATAATGCAGTACAATAGTAATGTAATTATGCATTAGATTAACAACAATAATATAATATATAATATAATAATAATGATTTAGATTAGCATTATTCAGGTAATAATGCATTATATTAGCAGTAATAATGTAATAATGCATTATATTAGCAGTAATAATGTAATTATGCATTAGATTAACAACAATAATGTAATTATGCATTAGATTAACAACAATAATATAATAATTATTTAGATTAGCATCAGGTGATAATGCATTATATTAACATTAATAATGTAATAATGCATTATATTAACATTAATAATGTAATAATGCATTATATTAACATGAATCAAATCACATTTATTTATAAATTTATCAGCTGATGTCTCAAAGTGCTGTACAGAAACCCAGCCTAAAACCCCCAAACAGACCATTGTACATCAGTTGGTGGATCACACACACAAGCGGTTATAAATAGTGTCTTCACCTCATTACCATAACCCCGCCTCCAGAAGTGGTTATAAATAGTGTCTTCACCTCATTACCATAACCCCGCTCCAGCAGTGGTTATAAATAGTGTCTTCACGTCATTACCATAACCCCGCCTCCAGAAGTGGTTATAAATAGTGTCTTCACCTCATTACCATAACCCCGCCTCCAGAAGTGGTTCTAAATAGCGTCATCACCTCATTACCATAACCCCGCTCCAGCAGTGGTTATAAATAGTGTCTTCACCTCATTACCATAACCCCGCCTCCAGAAGTGGTTATAAATAGTGTCTTCACCTCATTACCATAACCCCGCCTCCAGAAGTGGTTATAAATAGTGTCTTCACGTCATTACCATAACCCCGCCTCCAGAAGTGGTTCTAAATAGTGTCTTCACCTCATTACCATAACTCCGCCTTCAGAAGTGGTTATAAATAGTGTCTTCACGTCATTACCATAACTCCGCCTCCAGAAGTGGTTATAAATAGTGTCTTCACGTCATTACCATAACCCCGCCTTCAGAAGTGGTTATAAATAGTGTCTTCACGTCATTACCATAACCCCGCCTTCAGAATTGGTTATAAATAGTGTCTTCGCCTCATTACCATAACTCCGCCTCCAGAAGTGGTTATAAATAGTGTCTTCACGTCATTACCATAACCCCGCCTTCAGAAGTGGTTATAAATGGTGTCTTCACGTCATTACCATAACCCCGCCTCCAGAAGTGGTTATAGTGTTTTCACCTCATTACCATAACCCCGCCTCCAGAAGTGGTTATAGTGTTTTCACCTCATTACCATAACCCCGCCTTCAGAAGTGGTTATAAATAGTGTCTTCACGTCATTACCATAACCCCGCCTCCAGAAGTGGTTATAGTGTCTTCACCCATTACCATAACCCCGCTCCAGAAGTGGTTATAGTGTTTTCACCTCATTACCATAACCCCGCCTCCAGAAGTGGTTATAGTGTTTTCACCTCATTACCATAACCTCGCTCCAGACTTTCTGTTTTCCATGTTTATTTTTATCTCTAGTTTCATCCAAAGTTTCCTCAGCACCCACTTATCCTCCATCCTCCATCCTCCTATCCTCCATTCTACATCCTCCATCCTCCAACCTCCTATCCTCCAGCCTCCATCCTCCATCCTCCAGCCTCCATCCTCCATCCTCCAGCCTCCATCCTCCATCCTCCAGCCTCCATCCTCCATCCTCCAGCCTCCATCCTCCATTCTCTATCCTCCATCCTCCAGCCTCCATCCTCATGTCCTCTATCCTCCATCCTCCAGCCTCCATCCTCCATTCTCTATCCTCCATCCTCTATCCTCCATTCTCCAGCCTCCATCCTCCATCCTCTATCCTCCAGCCTCCATCCTCCATCCTCTATCCTCCAGCCTCCAGCCTCTATCCTCCATCCTCTATCCTCTATCCTCTATCCTCTATCCTCTATCCTCCATCCTCCATCCTCCGTCCTCTGTCCTCTATCCTCTATCCTCCATCCTCCAGTCTCTGTCCTCTATCCTGCATCCTCCAGGCTCTGTCCTCCATCCTCCATCCTCCAGCCTCTGTCCTCTATCCTCCATCCTCCAGCCTCCAGCCTCAATACTCTATCCTCCAGCCTCTGTCCTCCATCTTCTATCCTCCAGCCTCTGTCTTCCGTCCCTCTGTTCCTCCATCCTCCAGCCATACTCTATCCTCCAGCCTCCAGCCTCCATCCTCTATCCTCCAGCCTCTGTCCTCCATCCTCTGTCCTCTATCCTCCATCCTCCGTCCTCCGTCCTCTATCCTCCGTCCTCTGTCCTCCATCCTCCGTCCTCCGGCCTCCGTCCTCTGTCCTCCATTCTTTATCCTCCATCCTCCTCTTCTACCATGGTCGGTGCTGAGTGGATTCTGGTGTAACAAGCCTGGTGAGGTCTGTGTGATTGGCTTTACTATCCGTGTGGGTCCCAGAAGTCCTCACAAGGATACTAAAACAAGGAACATTCAGACAATTCAAATCAAATCAAATCAAATTTTATTTGTCACATACACATGGTTAGCAGATGTTAATGCGAGTGTAGCGAAATGCTTGTGCTTCTAGTTCCGACAATGCAGTAATAATCGGTTGTGGGCGGAGCAGTTGCCATACCAGGCGGTGATACAGCCCGCCAGGATGCTCTCGATTGTGCACCTGTAGAAGTTTGTGAGTGCTTTTGGTGACAAGCCGAATTTCTTCAGCCTCCTGAGGTTGAAGTGGTGCTGCTGCGCCTTCTTCACGATGCTGTCTGTGTGAGTGGACCAATTCAGTTTGTCTGTGATGTCGTATGCCGAGGAACTTAAAACTTGCTACCCTCTCCACTACTGTTCCATCGATGTGGATAGGGGGTGTTCCCTCTGCTGTTTCCTGAAGTCCACAATCATCTCCTTAGTTTTGTTGACGTTGAGTGTGAGGTTATTTTCCTGACACCACACTCCGAGGGCCCTCACCTCCTCCCTGTAGGCCGTCTCGTCGTTGTTGGTAATCAAGCCTACCACTGTTGTGTCGTCCGCAAACTTGATGATTGAGTTGGAGGCGTGCGGGGCCACGCAGTCGTGGGTGAACAGGGAGTACAGGAGAGGGCTCAGAACGCACCCTTGTGGGGCCCCAGTGTTGAGGATCAGCGGGGTGGAGATGTTGTTGCCTACCCTCACCACCTGGGGGCGGCCCGTCAGGAAGTCCAGTACCCAGTTGCACAGGGCGGGGTCGAGACCCAGGGTCTCGAGCTTGATGACGAGCTTGGAGGGTACTATGGTGTTGAATGCCGAGCTGTAGTCGATGAACAGCATTCTCACATAGGTATTCCGATTGTCCAGATGGGTTAGGGCAGTGTGCAGTGTGGTTGAGATTGCATCGTCTGTGGACCTATTTGGGCGGTAAGCAAATTGGAGTGGGTCTAGGGTGTCAGGTAGGGTGGAGGTGATATGGTCGTTGACTAGTCTCTCAAAGCACTTCATGATGACGGAAGTGAGTTCTACGGGGCGGTAGTCGTTTAGCTCAGTTACCTTAGCTTTCTTGGGAACAGGAACAATGGTGGCCCTCTTGAAGCATGTGGGAACAGCAGACTGGTATAGGGATTGATTGAATATGTCCGTGAACACACCGGCCAGCTGGTCTGCGCATGCTCTGAGGGCACGGCTGGGGATGCCGTCTGGGCCTGCAGCCTTGCAAGGGTTAACACGTTTAAATGTTTTACTCACCTCGGCTGCAGTGAAGGAGAGACCGCATGTTTTCATTGCAGGCCGTGTCAGTGGCACTGTGTTGTCCTCAAAGCGGGCAAAAAAGTTATTTAGTCTGCCTGGGAGCAAGACATCCTGGTCCGTGACTGGGCTGGGTTTCTTCTTGTAGTCCGTGATTGACAGTAGACCCTGCCACATGCCTCTTGTGTCTGAGCCGTTGAATTGAGATTCTACTTTGTCTCTGTACTGACGCTTAGCTTGTTTGATAGCCTTGCAGAGGGAATAGCTGCACTGTTTGTATTCAGTCATGTTACCAGACACCTTGCCCTGATTAAAAGCAGTGGTTCGCGCCTTCAGTTTCATGCGAATGCTGCCATCAATCCACGGTTTCTGGTTGCGCAATCGATGTGCTGATACAATTTAGGGAGTCTTGTTTTCAGAGGACATTTCACCGGTCCCCACAAGGAAAAGGGCTATTTTAGGGTTAGGGTTAGGGAAAATAGGGAAATAGGGAAAATAGGATTTTGAATGAGAATCAATGTTTTGGTCCCCACAAGGATAGTAAATCAAACATGTGTGTGTGTGTGACGGAGTGTGTGATCTCTAGTTCAATCCTCTGTGTGACTTTGGGGAGGGAATCCTCTGTGTGACTTTGGGGAGGGAATCCTCTGTGTGACTTTGGGGAAGGAATCCTCTGTGTGACTTTGGGGAAGCAATCCTCTGTGTGACTTTGGGGAAGCAATCCTCTGTGTGACTTTGGGGAGGGAATCCTCTGTGTGACTTTGGGGAAGGAATCCTCTGTGTGACTTTGGGGAGGGAATCCTCTGTGTGACTTTGGGGAAGCAATCCTCTGTGTGACTTTGGGGAGGGAATCCTCTGTGTGACTTTGGGGAGGGAATCCTCTGTGTGACTTTGGGGAAGGAATCCTCTGTGTGACTTTTGAATCCTCTGTGTGACTTAGGGGAAGGAATCCTCTGTGTGACTTGGGGAAGGAATCCTCTGTGTGACTTTGGGGAGGGAATCCTCTGTGTGACTTTGGGGAAGGAATCCTCTGTGTGACTTTGGGGAGGGAATCCTCTGTGTGACTTTGGGGAGGGAATCCTCTGTGTGACTTTGAGGAAGGAATCCTCAGGCAGACAGGCTGGGAGCAGTCAGACAAGCAGGCAGGCAGGGAGCAGTCAGACAAGCAGGCAGGGAGCAGTCAGACAGGCAGGCAGGCAGGCAGGCAGGCAGGGAGCAGTCAGACAGGCAGTCAGTCAGGCAGACAGGAAGTCAGGCAGGCAGGCAGGGAGCAGTCAGACAAGGCAGTCAGGCGGTCAGACAGGCAGGCAGGGATCAGTCAGACAAGCAGACAGGAAGTCAGGCAGGCAGGGAGCAGTCAGTCAGGAAGTCAGGCAGGCAGGGAGCAGTCAGCCAGGCAGTCAGTCAGGCAGACAGGAAGTCAGGCAGGCAGGGAGGGAGCAGTCAGACAAGGCAGTCAGGCAGTCAGACAGGCAGGCAGCATGCAGCCTTCTTAACCTTCAACACCATCTCACCCTGTTCCCTCTCTTCGTATATCAACCGAGCCTTGTTTCATTAATGAGGAACAGCTTTTGGGGGCGTTGAGTTGAGCCCACCGACGGCAACAAACTGAGTCACCAAACTCACAGTCAGGCTTTATCAGATTAGCATTATCACTGCTCTGTATACCACCAGACCAATCTAATGCATTGTTACTGCTAATCTGATGCATTATTACTGCTAATCTGATGCATTATTACAGCTAATCTAATGCATTATTACTGCTAATCTGATGCATTATTACTGCTAATCTGATGCATTATTACTGCTAATCTGATGCATTATTACTGTTAATCTGATGCATTATTACTGCTAATCAGATGCATTATTACTGCTAATATGATGCATTATTACTGCTAATCCGACGGCAACAAACTGAGTCACCAAACTCACAGATGCGCTTTACTAATGCATTATTACTGCTAATATGATGCATTATTACTGCTAATCTGATGCATTATTACTGCTAATCTGATGCATTATTACAGCTAATCTGATGCATTATTACTGCTAATCTGATGCATTATTACTGCTAATCTGATGCATTATTACTGCTAATCTGATGCATTGTTACTGCTAATCTGATGCATTATTACTGCTAATCTGATGCATTATTACTGCTAATCTGATGCATTATTACTGCTAATCTGATGCATTATTACTGCTAATCTGATGCATTATTACTGCTAATCTGATGCATTATTACAGCTAATCTAATGCATTATTACTGCTAATATGATGCATTATTACAGCTAATCTGATGCATTATTACTGCTAATCAGATGCATTATTACTGCTAATCTGATGCATTATTACCGTCAATCTAATGCATTATTACTGCTAATCTAATGCATTGTTACTGCTAATCTGATGCATTATTACAGCTAATATATTGCATTATTACTGCTAATCTGATGCATTATTACTGTTAATCTGATGCATTATTACTGCCAATCTAATGCATTATTACTGCTAATCTAATGCATTGTTACTGCTAATCTGATGCATTATTACAGCTAATATATTGCATTATTACTGCTAATCTGATGCATTATTACAGCTAATCTAATGCATTATTACTGCTAATCTGATGCATTATTACTGCAAATCTAATGCATTATTACTGCTAATCTGAGGCATTATTACTGCTAATCTAATGCATTATTACTGCTAATATAATGCATTATTACTGCTAATATAATGCATTATTACTGCTAATCTAATGCATTATTACTGTTAATCAGTACTGTACTGTATACCACCAGACCATTATCTACCATACAGACAGTACTGTACTGTATACCACCAGACCATTATCTACCATACAGACAGTACTGTACTGTATACCACCAGACCATTATCTACCATACAGACAGTTCTCTCTCTCTCTCTCTCTCTCTCTCTCTCTCTCTCTCTCTCTCTCGCTCTCTCTCTCTCTCTTCCCCCCCTCTCTCGCTCTCTCGCTTTCTCTATCTCTCTCTTCCCCCCCCTCTCTCTCTGGAGGCTTTTTACACAGAGACACACAGAGACAGAGACACACAGAGATAGAGACACACAGAGACACATAGAGACAGACATAGACACACAGAGACAGAGACACACAGAGACAGAGACACACAGAGACAGAGACACACAGAGACAGACATAGACACACAGAGACAGACATAGACACACAGAGACAGACATAGACACACAGAGACAGACATAGACACACAGAGACAGACAGACACACAGAGACAGACATAGACACACAGAGACAGACAGAGACACACAGAGACAGAGACACACAGAGACATAGACACACAGAGACAGACATAGACACACAGAGACAGAGACACACAGAGACAGAGACACACAGAGACAGAGACACACAGAGACACATAGAGACAGACATAGACACACAGAGACAGAGACACACAGAGACAGAGACACACAGAGACAGAGACACACAGAGACACATAGAGACAGACATAGACACACAGAGACAGAGACACACAGAGACAGAGACACACAGAGACAGAGACACACAGAGACACATAGAGACAGACATAGACACACAGAGACACACATAGACACACAGAGACACACATGACACACAGAGGCATACAGAGACACACCGAGACACACAGAGACACACCGAGACACATAGAGACAGACATAGACACACAGAGACAGAGACAGAGACACACAGAGACAGAGACACACAGAGACAGAGACACACAGAGACACATAGAGACAGACATAGACACACATGAGACACACCGAGACACACCGAGACACACAGAGACAGAGACACATCGAGACACACCGAGACACACAGAGACAGAGACACACAGAGACACACCGAGACACACAGAGATACACAGAGAGAGATTATGAAGTTGCTAGCCAAATAGAGCTCGTCAGCTCTAAAACCAGGAAATGAGTTACCTCTGGTTCGTTCAGCCATTCAGTAGTGCCTCTGTAGACTGGACTAATGTTCTAGTTAAGACAGAGCTCTCTGTTCTGCACGGCGGCCATCTTAGCCATCTGGCTGGTCCGCTAGCTAGTCATGTGGATAAAAACACTGAGTCACTGTCATATGGACTGAGAGGAGAGATGACAAGAACATCACACCTTTTCCTTTCTCTCCTAATAATGCCCCTCTCATTTCTCCTCTTTTTCCTCCACCTCCACCTCCTCCTCCTCCACCTCCCTCTCCTCCACCTCCATCCCTAACCTCCTCCTCCACCACCTCCACCTCCTCCTCTTCCACCTCCTCCTCCTCCACCTCCTCTTCTTCCACCTCCTCTTCTTCCTCCTCCACCTCCTCCTCCTTCATGTCCTTCTCTGACAAACTGACTGACTGGCTGACTGACTGACTGACGGACTGGCTAACTGGCTGGCTGACTAACTGGCTGACTGACTGGCTAACTGGCTGGCTGACTGGCTAACTGACTGGTTGACTGACTGGCTAACTGGCTGGCTGACTGGCTGACTGGCTGACAGACTGGCTGACTGGCTAACTGGCTGACTGACTGACTGGCTGACTGACTGGCTAACTATTTAACTGGCTGACTGACTGAGTGACTGACTGACTGACTGGCCGGGTGACTGACTGGCTGACTGACTGGCTGACTGACAAACTGATTGACTGTCTGACTGACTGACTGGTTGACTGACTGACTGACGGACTGGCTAACTGACTGGCTGACTGGCTAACTGGCTGGCTGACTGACTGGCTAACTGACTGGCTTACTGGCTAACTGGCTGGCTGACTGGCTAGCTGACTGGCTGGCTGGCTGACTGGCTGACTGGCTGACAGACTGGCTGACTGGCTAACTGGCTGACTGACTGGCTGACTGACTGGCTAACTGTTTAACTGGCTGACTGACTGAGTGACTGACTGACTGACTGGCCGGGTGACTGACTGGCTGACTGGCTAACTGACTGACTGACTGGCTGACTGGCTGGCTGACTGGCTGGCTGGCTAACTGGCTGACTGACTGGCTGACTGACTGGCTGGCTGACTGACTGACTGGCTGGGCTGGCTGACTGACTGGCTGGCTGGCTGACTGACTCACTGGCTGGCTGATTGGCTGACTGGCTGATTGGCTGACTGACTGACTGACTGGCCGGGTGACTGACTGGCTGACTGACTGGCTAACTGACTAACTGGCTGACTGACAAACTGATTGACTGTCTGACTGACTGACTGGCTGACTGACTGACTGACGGACTGGCTAACTGGCTGACTGACTGGCTAACTGGCTGGCTGACTGGCTAACTGACTGCTGACTGACTGCTAACTGACTGACTGGCTAGCTGACTGGCTGGCTGGATGATGACTGGCTGACTGGCTAACTGGCTGACTGACTGACTGACTGTCTGACTGACTGGCTAACTGTTTAACTGGCTGACTGACTGAGTGACTGACTGACTGGCCGGGTGACTGACTGGCTGACTGGCTAACTGACTGGCTGACTGGCTGACTGGCTGGCTGGCTGACTGGCTGACTGACTGGCTGGCTGACTGGCTGGCTGACTGGCTAACTGGCTGGCTGACTGGCTGGCTGACTGGCTGACTGGCTGACTGGCTGACTGGCTGGCTGACTGGCTGGCTGACTGGCTGGCTGACTGGCTGACTGGCTAACTGGCTGGCTGACTGGCTGACTGACTGGCTGACTGGCTAACTGGCTGACTGACTGGCTGGCTGACTGACTGACTGGCTGGCTGGCTGATTGGCTGACTGGCTGACTGACTGGCTGACTGGCTGGCTGGCTGACTGGCTGATTGATGTTGGTTTTGTTTTCCTGCATGTTTATTTTGGCTCAGGGGAGGTGGCACAGACTGGAAAACCTGACCCTATACAACACCGTGACCTGGCTCTGGTTTCAACGATGGACTCTTTTAGCATAGAGGTACTACGTCACTGTCTACGTAGCATAGAGGTACTACGTCACTGTCTACGTAGCATAGAGGAACTACGTCACTGTCTACATAGCATAGAGGTACTGTCACTGTCTATGTAGCATAGAGCCACTACGTCACTGTCTACGACACTACTTAATCCGTCTTGAATAACGTACTAAACGGTAGCTGACAACATGGAGATCTCAGAGGTTATTTTTAAGTGCATTTCTCAAGTGGTTGGTTTGCATCAACTACCTTCACTAAAACCACTGCCACGGTTTGACCTGCAGACGTTGGCTTTGAATCGGGATGTTCTGCCTCGTGATTCTGAAACCCCAGGCTTTTTTGTTATTTTTGCCCTTTATCAACATAGACAGTGACGCTGTTCCTCTATGCTTGGTTAGACAGTGACATAGGTCCTCTATGCTACGTGAGACAGTGACGTAGGTCCTCTATGCTGAAACCCCAGACAGTGACGTTAGGTCCTCTATGCTACGTAGACAGTGACGTAGTTCCTCTATGCTACGTAGACAGTGACGTAGGTCCTCTATGCTACGTAGACAGTGACGTAGTACCTCTATGCTACGTAGACAGTGACATAGGTCCTCTATGCTACGTAGACAGTGACGTAGTACCTCTATGCTATGTAGACAGTGACGTAGTACCTCTATGCTACGTAGACAGTGATGTAGTTCCTCTATGCTACGTAGACAGTGACGTAGTCCTCTATGCTACGTAGACAGTGACGTAGTACCTCTATGCTACGTAGACAGTGACGTAGGTCCTCTATGCTACGTAGACAGTGACATAGGTCCTCTATGCTACGTAGACAGTGACGTAGTACCTCTATGCTAAAAGAGTCCATCGTTGAAACCAGAGCCAGGTCACGGTGTTGTATAGGGTCAGGTTTTCAAGACTGGCACACAGAGGTCACGTCCAGACACCACTTATGAAAACACACACACACACACACACACACACACACACACACACACACACACACACACACACACACACACACACACACACACACAGGCATGAGTCAGCTGCCTCAGGTGTCAGAATCAGCTGTGACTGTGTTGTTTACCTTGTCTGTCTGTCTGTCTGTCTGTCTGTCTGTCTGTCTGTCTGTCTGTCTGTCTGTCTGTCTGTCTGTCTGTCTGTCTGTCTGTCTGTCTGTCTGTCTGTCTGTCTGTCTGTCTGTCTGTCTGTCTGTCTGTCTGTCTGTCTGTCTGTCTGTGTCTCTCTCTGTCAGCATGTCTCTCTCTCTTTCTCTCTCAATCAATTCAATTCAATTGTCTTTATTGGCATGACGTACCAATGTACATATTACCAAAGCTTACTTTGGAGATTTACAATATGAAAATAATAAGAATTAAAATTGTCACTGGGACAACAGTAACAACAATAACCAAGGGTCAAAACAACCAGACATTGAACAGTAACAATAAGCATACAGTAGAGGACATGTGCAGGTTGGTTGGTCTGTCAGACACTGTCCCTCATTTTATGGCAGGCAGCAATGTAGTGCGCTGCCAACCCACAGCTCTCTGCGTCTCCCCCAACAGGACGGGTAGCCTCATCAGAAAGTTCTTTGAAAAGTGGAATAAGGGTTTCAAATTTGGGGAAATGACACTCTCTAATTGTTTTATATTTTTGACATTTTGTCAGGAAATGCAGCTCTGTCTCAGGTTCTGCTGTGGTACAGTGGTTGCACAGCCTTTCCTCTACAGGGAGCCAGGTTCTGCTGTGGTACAGTGGTTGCACAGCCTTTCCTCTACAGGGAGCCAGGTTCTGCTGTGGTACAGTGGTTGCACAGCCTTTCCTCTACAGGGAGCCAGGTTCTGCTGTGGTACAGTGGTTGCACAGCCTTTCCTCTACAGGGAGCCAGGTTCTGCTGTTGTCCAGTGGTTGCACAGCCTTTCCTCTACAGGGAGCCAGGTTCTGCTGTGGTACAGTGGTTGCACAGCCTTTCCTCTACAGGGAGCCAGGTTCTGCTGTGGTACAGTGGTTGCACAGCCTTTCCTCTACAGGGAGCCAGGTTTTCCTGTGGTGTCAATGACAAGACTGTGCTCACAGCCCTTTCCTCAGTAACCATGGGAGCCAGGTGTTGCTGTGGTACAGTGGTTGCACAGCATTTTCCTTTGTGTTTGGCTTTTGCCAGAAATGTTTTTGTTTTGACTGTGTTGTACAGTTTATTCTGATTGACTGGAGTTCTGGTTTTCCTGTTAGTAGAACAGGTTTGAACAGCCTTTCCTCTGGACAGGGGGAGGCCAGGTTTTAGAACAGGTTGTGTCAGGACCAGCTGGATGAGGGGACTGAGGCTTCAGTGTGTTAGTAGAACAGGTTCGTGAACTCAGGACCAGCTGGATGAGGGGACTGAGGCTTCAGTGTGTTAGTAGAACAGGTTAGTGAACTCAGCCCAGGACCAGCTGGATGAGGGGACTGAGGCTTCATGTTAGTAGAACAAGGTTAGTGAACTCAGCCCCAGGACAGCTGGTTCTGAGGCTTCAGATTTAGTAGGCCAGAATCAGCCCCAGGACCAGCATTTTGCTTTGTGTTTGTGAACTTTTGTTTCCCAGGAAATGAGGGGAAGGTAGTTTTGTAGAACAGGTTTGACTCAGGACCAGCTGGTGAGGGGTAATTTGGTTTAGAACAGGTTAGTGAACTCAGGACCAGCTGGATGAGGGGACTGAGGCTTCAGTGTGTTAGTAGAACAGGTTAGTGAACTCAGGACCAGCTGGATGAGGGGACTAAGGCTTCAGTGTGTTAGTAGAACAGGTTAGTGAACCCAGGACCAGCTGGATGAGGGGACTGAGGCTTCAGTGTGTTAGTAGAACAGGTTAGTGAACTCAGCCCCAGGACCAGCTGGATGAGGGGACTGAGGCTTCAGTGTGTTAGTAGAACAGTTTGTGAACTCAGCCCCAGGACCAGCTGGATGAGGGGACTAAGGCTTCAGTGTGTTAGTAGAACAGGTTTGTGAACTCAGGACCAGCTGGATGAGAGGACTGAGGCTTCAGTGTGTTAGTAGAACAGGTTTGTGAACTCAGGACCAGCTGGATGAGGGGACTGAGGCTTCAGTGTGTTATTATAACAGGTTAGTGAACTCAGGACCAGCTGGACGAGGGGACTGAGGCTTCAGTGTGTTAGTAGAACAGGTTAGTGAACTCAGCCCCAGGACCAGCTGGATGAGGGGACTGAGGCTTCAGTGTGTTAGTAGAACAGGTTTGTGAACTCAGTCCCAGGACCAGCTGGATGAGGGGACTGAGGCTTCAGTGTGTTAGTAGAACAGGTTAGTGAACTCAGGACCAGCTGGATGAGGGGACTAAGGCTTCAGTGTGTTAGTAGAACAGGTTAGTGAACTCAGGACCAGCTGGATGAGGGGACTGAGGCTTCAGTCTGTTAGTAGAACAGGTTAGTGAACTCAGGACCAGCTGGATGAGGGGACTGAGGCTTCAGTGTGTTAGTAGAACAGGTTAGTGAACTCAGGACCAGCTGGATGAGGGGACTGAGGCTTCAGTGTGTTAGTAGAACAGGTTAGTGAACTCAGGACCAGCTGGATGAGGGGACTCTTTTCTTTGCTCAGCTCTTGGCATTGCAGGGCTTGGTAATGATATGAGAGGGGATCACTGTATTTTAGATGTTTCCAAAACTGAATAGCTCTTTTTTGAGTTTTTATTATTAGTGGATGTTGACCTAATTCTGCCCTGCATACATTGTTTGTAGTTTTCCTCTGGACATGTAGGAGAATCTTACAGAACTCTGCATGCAGGGTTTCAATGGGGTGTTTGTCCCATTTGGTGAAATCTTGTTTTGCAAGTGGACCCCACACCTCGCTGGCATGAAGTGCAACTGGTTCAATGACACATTCAATTAGTTGGACATGTTCAACCATGGTATTTCCTGTCCCAGGTAGTTGGACATGTTCAACCATGGTATTTCCTGTCCCAGGTAGTTGGACATGTTCAACCATGGTATTTCCTGTCCCAGGTAGTTGGTTCAACCATGGTATTTCCTGTCCCAGGTAGTTGGACATGTTCAACCATGGTATTTCCTGTCCCAGGTAGTTGGACATGTTCAACCATGGTATTTCCTGTCCCAGGTAGTTGGTTCAACCATGGTATTTCCTGTCCCAGATAGTTGGACATGTTCAACCATGGTATTTCCTGTTCCAGGTAGTTGGACATGTTCAACCATGGTATTTCCTGTCCCAGGTAGTTGGTTCAACCATGGTATTTCCTGTCCCAGATAGTTGGACATGTTCAACCATGGTATTTCCTGTCCCAGGTAGTTGGACATGTTCAACCATGGTATTTCCTGTTCCAGGTAGTTGGACATGTTCAACCATGGTATTTCCTGTCCCAGGTAGTTGGTTCAACCGTGGTATTTCCTGTCCCAGATAGTTGGACATGTTCAACCATGGTATTTCCTGTCCCAGGTAGTTGGACATGTTCAACCATGGTATTTCCTGTTCCAGGTAGTTGGACATGTTCAACCATGGTATTTCCTGTCCCAGGTAATTGGACATGTTCACCCAAGGTATTTCCTGTCCCAGGTAGTTGGACATGTTCAACCATGGTATTTCCTGTCCCAGGTAGTTGGTTCAACCATGGTATTTCCTGTCCCAGGTAGTTGGTTCAACCATGGTATTTCCTGTCCCAGGTAGTTGGACATGTTCAATCATGGTATTTCCTGTCCCAGGTAGTTGGACATGTTCAACCATGGTATTTCCTGTTCCAGGTAGTTGGACATGTTCAACCATGGTATTTCCTGTTCCAGGTAGTTGGACATGTTCAACCATGGTATTTCCTGTCCCAGGTAGTTGAACATGTTCAACCATGGTATTTCCTGTCCCAGATAGTTGGACATGTTCAACCATGGTATTTCCTGTCCCAGATAGTTGGACATGTTCAACCATGGTATTTCCTGTCCCAGATAGTTGGACATGTTCAACCATGGTATTTCCTGTCCCAGGTAGTTGGACATGTTCAACCATGGTATTTCCTGTCCCAGGTAGTTGGACATGTTCAACCATGCTATAGCTAGCCGCCATGCTATAGCTAGCCGCCATGCTATTCTCAGTCCTGACTGTTATATATAGATCATTTTCCACACTTGTCCGACCTACTTTTAGACATCCATTCGGATCATGTTGCTATCTATAGAGACGCAAATGAAATATTCATATTTTTTACATTCCAGCTGGCGATGACTACCAATGGGTATTCTTAGCTAAACTTATCGTGCGAAATCCCCTATCAGCCTTACGGATCTAATGAGAGAAAGAGAGAGGGGAGCAGAGCGAGAGAGGGGAAAAGAGAGAGGGGGGGAGAGGGGGGGGAGAGAGAGGGGAGAAAGGGAAGAGGGGGTGAGAGAGAGAGGGAGAGAGAGAGAGGGGAGAAAGAGAGAGACAGCAAGACAGAGGAAAACGGAGAGAAGGGAGAGAGAGAGAGAGAGAGAGGCAAGCAGGGAATGCCTTGACATGGAGACTGGCTCATGAGAGGGGGAGGGAGAGAGAGAAGAGGGGAGAGAGAAAGAGGGGGTAGAAAGGGAGAGACCGACAGAGGGAGCGAGAGACAGACAGATGGAGAGAGAGACCGACAGAGGGAGAGAGAGACCGACCGAGGGAGAGACAGAGAGAGAGAGAGAGACAGACAGACAGACAGACAGACAGACAGACAGACAGACAGACAGACAGACAGACAGACAGACAGACAGACAGACAGACAGACAGACAGACAGACAGACAGACAGACAGACAGACGGACAGACAGATGGAGAGAGAGAGAGACAGAGGAAGAGAGAGATACAAGGGAGGGAGGGAGGGAGACAAAGGGAGGGAGAGAGAGAAACAGAGGGAGGGAGAGAGAGAGACAGAGGGAGGGAGAGAGAGAAACAATAAGGCCCAAGGGGGTGTGGTATATGGCCAATATACCACGGCTAAGGGCTGTTCTTAAGGAAGGAACCGGGCCCACTCCCCCTACCGGTCCTGGCAGTGGATCCTCAGGAACCTCCCCAGTTCCTGGTTCATCCTCGCCACCAGCCCGTTAGACGGAGACCCGTACTTGGAAGTGAGGCTGACCGTGACCCCAGCTTCTCCATGAAAGCCTTCCATGCACATGATGTGAATCGGTTGCCGTGATCTGAGACGATATCCTCCGGAAGGCCATAGTGCCTCAGCGACATAGAGAGCATTAGGGAGACCATAGTGCCTCAGCGACATAGAGAGCATTAGGGAGACCATAGTGCCTCAGCGACATAGAGAGCATTAGGGAGACCAGAGTGCCTCAGTGACATAGAGAGCATTAGGGAGACCATAGTGCCTCAGCGACATAGAGACCATTAGGGAGACCATAGTGCCTCAGCGACATAGAGAGCATTAGACCATAGGAGACCATAGTGCCTCAGCGACATAGAGAGCATTAGGGAGACCATAGTGCCTCAGCGACATAGAGAGCATTAGGGAGACCATAGTGCCTCAGCGACATAGAGAGCATTAGGGAGACCAGAGTGCCTCACCATAGAGAGTGCCTCAGCGACATAGAGAGCATTAGACCAGAGGAGACCATAGTGCCTCAGCGACATAGAGAGCATTAGGGAGACCAGAGTGCCTCAGCGACATAGAGAGCATTAGGGAGACCATAGTGCCTCAGCGACATAGAGAGCATTAGGGAGACCAGAGTGCCTCAGCGACATAGAGAGCATTAGGGAGACCATAGTGCCTCAACGACATAGAGAGCATTAGGGAGACCAGAGTGCCTCAGCGACATAGAGAGCATTAGGGAGACCAGAGTGCCTCAGCGACATAGAGAGCATTAGGGAGACCATAGTGCCTCAGCGACATAGAGAGCATTAGGGAGACCATAGTGCCTCAGTGCCTCAGCGACATAGAGCATTAGGGAGATTAGTGGGAGACCATAGTGCCTCAGTGACATAGAGAGCATTAGGGAGACCATAGTGCCTCAGCGACATAGAGAGCATTAGGGAGACCATAGTGCCTCAGCGACATAGAGAGCATTAGGGAGACCATAGTGCCTCAGCGACATAGAGAGCATTAGGGAGACCATAGTGCCTCAGTGACATAGAGAGCATTAGGGAGACCATAGTGCCTCAGACATAGAGAGCATTAGGGAGACCATAGTGCCTCAGCGACATAGAGAGCATTAGGGAGACCATAGTGCCTCAGTGACATAGAGAGCATTAGGGAGACCATAGTGCCTCAGTGACATAGAGAGCATTAGGGAGACCATAGTGCCTCAGCGACATAGAGAGCATTAGGGAGACCATAATGCCTCAGCGACATAGAGAGCATTAGGGAGACCATAGTGCCTCAGCGACATAGAGAGCATTAGGGAGACCATAGTGCCTCAGTGACATGGAGAGCATTAGGGAGACCAGAGTGCCTCAGCGACATAGAGAGCATTAGGGAGACCAGAGTGCCTCAGCGACATAGAGAGCATTAGGGAGACCATAGTGCCTCAGCGACATAGAGAGCATTAGGGAGACCATAGTGCCTCAGTGACATAGAGAGCATTAGGGAGACCATAGTGCCTCAGTGACATAGAGAGCATTAGGGAGACCAGAGTGCCTCAGCGACATAGAGAGCATTAGGGAGACCATAGTGCCTCAGCTGCATAGAGAGCATTAGGGAGACCATAGTGCCTCAGTGACATAGAGAGCATTAGGGAGACCATAGTGCCTCAGCGACATAGAGAGCATTAGGGAGACCATAGTGCCTCAGCGACATAGAGAGCATTAGGGAGACCATAGTGCCTCAGTGACATAGAGAGCATTAGGGAGACCAGAGTGCCTCAGCGACATAGAGAGCATTAGGGAGACCAGAGTGCCTCAGCGACATAGAGAGCATTAGGGAGACCATAGTGCCTCAGTGACATAGAGAGCATTAGGGAGACCATAGTGCCTCAGCGACATAGAGAGCATTAGGGAGACCAGAGTGCCTCAGCGACATAGAGAGCATTAGGGAGACCATAGTGCCTCAGCGACATAGAGAGCATTAGGGAGACCAGAGAGATGAAATGGCATAATATAGAGAATCTGTCCACTACAACCAAAATCAAAAAGAGGGGAGATCAGTGACAAAATCAGTGGACAAAATAGGCCAGGGACATTGAGGAGTTTCCCTGCTGGAGCGTTCCGGAGGGAGGAGCAGGAGTTGACATAACGAGTGAGCCAAGGTGGGCCACCAGTACTTTCCAGAGATGGACTGAATGGTTTGGGTGATACCAGGATGTCCAGGGAAGACAGCTGAATTGTGCCCAGGTCAATAGCCGATCCCTAATCCCCGTGGGAACTTTAGTGCGCTTAGGAGGACGGGTGGCCGGTGTGGGTTCCCTCTCCGGGGCCCGACGAATGTCCACATCTATGTCCCAGAGCACAGGGGCTACGACTCGAGAGGGAGTGATTATGTGGGAGTGACCCGAGACAGGAACTTCTCCCGAATCGTAGAGGCAGGACATTGGCTTTGATGTTTTATCTATCCTGGACAATGTGTCAGTGTGAAATTGAATCTGGTGACGAAAAGGGTCCACCTGGCTTGGCTTGGGTTCAGTCGCCTGAGGATGAGAAATGGGTTCTCCAACCAGTGTCTCCACTCCTCTAATGCCAACTTCGTCTCGACCTCAGTGAAACATTTCATCAGGAAGAGACGTGACAATACAGGAACAGCGTCGGCACACGGGTCAACAAGGACATACGACAATCAATGCGGAAGCAGGGAATAGAACAAGGAACCAGACAGATATAGGGAAGGTAATGAGGGAGTCCAGGTGAGTCCAATAATCACTGATGCGCGTGATGGGGGGAAGGCAAGTGTACGTAATGATGATGGCAGGAGGGCGGGAGCCTGGAGTACCAGAGGGGAAGAGCGGAAGCCTGGCGCCTTCGAGGACCAGAAAGGAAGAGTGGAAGCCTGGCACCTTCGAGGACCAGAAAGGAAGGGCGGGAGCCTGGCGCCTTCGAGGACCAGAGGGGAAGAGCGGGAGCCTGGCGCCTTCGAGGACCAGAAAGGAAGGGTGGGAGCCTGGCGCCTTTGAGGACCAGAAGGGAAGAGCGGGAGCCTGGCGCCCTCGAGGACCAAAGGGGAAGAGCGGAAGCCTGGCGCCTTTGAGGACCAAAGGGGAAGAGCGGGAGCCTGGTGCCCTCGAGAACCTGAGGGGAAGAGCAGGAGCAGGCGTGACAAGATATATTCAAGATATATTCATGTTTTATTTTTCGTGAATTCTTTTACAAATAACTCAACTTCACTTTGTAATACAACAAAACGTGGAAAAAGTCAAAGGGTGTGAATCCTTTCTGAAGGCTCTGAGGGGTAAAGTAGTATGCTGCTTCCAACATGACTGATGGACCATTAGCATTAGTACAGTATGCTGCTTCCAACATGACTGATGGTCCATTAGCATTAGTACAGTATGCTGCTTCCAACATGACTGATGGACCATCAGCATTAGACTATCTGAAGGCTCTGAGGGGTAAAGTACAGTATGCTGCTTCCAACATGACTGATGGACCATTAGCATTAGTACAGTATGCTGCTTCCAACATGACTAATGGACCATTAGCATTAGTACAGTATGCTGCTTCCAACATGACTAATGGACCATTAGCATTAGACTATCTGAAGGCTCTGCTTCCAACATGACTGATGGACCATTAGCATTAGTACAGTATGCTGCTTCCAACATGACTAATGGACCATTAGCATTAGACTATCTGAAGGCTCTGCTTCCAACATGACTGATGGACCATTAGCATTAGACTATCTGAAGGCTCTGAGGGGTAAAGTACAGTATGCTGCTTCCAACACGACTGATGGACCATTAGCATTAGTACAGTATGCTGCTTCCAACATGACTAATGGACCATTAGCATTAGACTATCTGAAGGCTCTGCTTCCAACATGACTGATGGGCCATTAGCATTAGTACAGTATACTGCTTCCAACATGACTGATGGACCATTAGCATTAGACTATCTGAAGGCTCTGCTTCCAACATGACTGATGGACCATTAGCATTAGTACAGTATGCTGCTTCCAACATGACTAATGGACCATTAGCATTAGTACAGTATACTGCTTCCAACATGACTGATGGACCATTAGCATTAGTACAGTATGCTGCTTCCAACATGACTGATGGACCATTAGCATTAGACTATCTGAAGGCTCTGCTTCCAACATGACTGATGGACCATTAGCATTAGACTATCTGAAGGCTCTGAGGGGTAAAGTAGTATACTGCTTCCAACATGACTAATGTGCCATTAGCATTAGTACAGTATGCTGCTTCCAACATGACTGATGGTCCATTAGCATTAGTACAGTATGCTGCTTCCAACATGACTGATGGACCATTAGCATTAGTACAGTATGCTGCTTCCAACATGACTGATGGACCATTAGCATTAGACTATCTGAAGGCTCTGAGGGGTAAAGTACAGTATGCTGCTTCCAACACGAATGATGGACCATTAGCATTAGTACAGTATGCTGCTTCCAACATGACTGATGGACCATTAGCATTAGACTATCTGAAGGCTCAGAGGGGTAAAGTACAGTATGCTGCTTCCAACACGACTGATGGACCATTAGCATTAGTACAGTATGCTGCTTCCAACATGACTGATGGACCATTAGCATTAGACTATCTGAAGGCTCTGAGGGGTAAAGTACAGTATGCTGCTTCCAACATGACGAATGGACCATTAGCATTAGTACAGTATGCTGCTTCCAACATGACTGATGGACCATTAGCATTAGACTATCTGAAGGCTCTGCTTCCAACATGACTGATGGACCATTAGCATTAGACTATCTGAAGGCTCTGAGGGGTAAAGTAGTATGCTGCTTCCAACATGACTAATGGACCATTAGCATTAGTACTATCTGAAGGCTCTGAGGGGTAAAGTAGTATGCTGCTTCCAACATGACTAATGGACCATTAGCATTAGACTATCTGAAGGCTCTGCTTCCAACATGACTGATGGACCATTAGCATTAGTACAGTATGCTGCTTCCAACATGACTGATGGACCATTAGCATTAGACTATCTGAAGGCTCTGCTTCCAACATGACTGATGGACCATTAGCATTAGTACAGTATGCTGCTTCCAACATGACTGATGGACCATTAGCATTAGTACAGTATGCTGCTTCCAACATGACTGATGGACCATTAGCATTAGACTATCTGAAGTCTCTGAGGGGTAAAGTACAGTATGCTGCTTCCAACACGACTGATGGACCATTAGCATTAGTACAGTATGCTGCTTCCAACATGACTGATGGACCATTAGCATAAGTACAGTATGCTGCTTCCAACATGACGAATGGACCATCAGCATTAGACTATCTGAAGGCTCTGAGGGGTAAAGTACAGTATGCTGCTTCCAACATGACTGATGGACCATTAGCATTAGTACAGTATGCTGCTTCCAACATGACTAATGGACCATTAGCATAAGTACAGTATGCTGCTTCCAACATGACGAATGGACCATTAGCATTAGACTATCTGAAGGCTCTGCTTCCAACATGACTGATGGACCATTAGCATTAGACTATCTGAAGGCTCTAAGGGGTAAAGTACAGTATGCTGCTTCCAACATGACTGATGGACCATTAGCATTAGTACAGTATGCTGCTTCCAACATGACTAATGGACCATTAGCATTAGACTATCTGAAGGCTCTGCTTCCAACATGACTGATGGACCATTAGCATTAGTACAGTATGCTGCTTCCAACATGACTGATGGACCATTAGCATTAGACTATCTGAAGGCTCTGAGGGTAAAGTACAGTATGCTGCTTCCAACATGACTGATGGACCATTAGCATTAGACTATCTGAAGGCTCTGCTTCCAACATGACTGATGGACCATTAGCATTAGTATAGTATGCTGCTTCCAACATGACTGATGGACCATTAGCATTAGACTATCTGAAGGCTCTGCTTCCAACATGACTGATGGACCATTAGCATTAGTTCAGTATGCTGCTTCCAACATGACTAATGGTCCATTAGCATTAGTACAGTATGCTGCTTCCAACATGACTGATGGACCATCAGCATTAGACTATCTGAAGGCTCTGAGGGGTAAAGTACAGTATGCTGCTTCCAACATGACTAATGGACCATTAGCATTAGTACAGTATGCTGCTTCCAACATGACTAATGGACCATTAGCATTAGTACAGTATGCTGCTTCCAACATGACTAATGGACCATTAGCATTAGACTATCTGAAGGCTCTGCTTCCAACATGACTGATGGACCATTAGCATTAGTACAGTATGCTGCTTCCAACATGACTGATGGACCATTAGCATTAGTACAGTATGCTGCTTCCAACATGACTGATGGACCATTAGCATTAGACTATCTGAAGGCTCTGCTTCCAACATGACTGATGGACCATTAGCATTAGTACAGTATACTGCTTCCAACATGACTGATGGACCATTAGCATTAGACTATCTGAAGGCTCTGCTTCCAACATGACTGATGGCCCATTAGCATTAGTACAGTATGCTGCTTCCAACATGACTAATGGACCATTAGCATTAGTACACTATCTGAAGGCTCTGCTTCCAACATGACTGATGGACCATTAGCATTAGTACAGTATGCTGCTTCCAACATGACTGATGGACCATTAGCATTAGACTATCTGAAGGCTCTGAGGGGTAAAGTACAGTATGCTGCTTCCAACATGACTAATGGACCATTAGCATTAGTACAGTATGCTGCTTCCAACATGACTGATGGACCATTAGCATTAGTACAGTATGCTGCTTCCAACATGACTGATGGACCATTAGCATTAGTACAGTATGCTGCTTCCAACATGACTGATGGACCATTAGCATTAGTACAGTATGCTGCTTCCAACATGACTGATGGACCATTAGCATTAGACTATCTGAAGGCTCTGAGGGGTAAAGTAGTATGCTGCTTCCAACACGAATGATGGACCATTAGCATTAGTACAGTATGCTGCTTCCAACATGACTGATGGACCATTAGCATTAGACTATCTGAAGGCTCAGAGGGGTAAAGTACAGTATGCTGCTTCCAACACGACTGATGGACCATTAGCATTAGTACAGTATGCTGCTTCCAACATGACTGATGGACCATTAGCATTAGACTATCTGAAGGCTCTGAGGGGTAAAGTACAGTATGCTGCTTCCAACATGACTGATGGACCATTAGCATTAGACTATCTGAAGGCTCTGCTTACAACATGACTGATGGACCATTAGCATGAGACTATCTGAAGGCTCTGAGGGGTAAAGTACAGTATGCTGCTTCCAACATGACTGATGGACCATTAGCATTAGTACAGTATGCTGCTTCCAACATGACGAATGGACCATTAGCATTAGACTATCTGAAGGCTCTGCTTCCAACATGACTGATGGACCATTAGCATTAGTACAGTATGCTGCTTCCAACATGACGAATGGACCATTAGCATTAGACTAGGCTCTGCTTCCAACATGACTGATGGACCATTAGCATTAGTACAGTATGCTGCTTCCAACATGACTAATGGACCATGAGCATTAGACTATCTGAAGGCTCTGAGGGGTAAAGTACAGTATGCTGCTTCCAACATGACTGATGGACCATTAGCATTAGACATCTGAAGGCTCTGCTTCCAACATGACTGATGGACCATTAGCATTAGTACAGTATACTGCTTCCAACATGACTGATGGACCATTAGCATTAGACTATCTGAAGGCTCTGCTTCCACCATGACTGATGGACCATTAGCATTAGACTATCTGAAGGCTCTGCTTCCAACATGACTGATGGTCCATTAGCATTAGTACAGTATGCTGCTTCCAACATGACTGATGGACCATTAGCATTAGTACAGTATGCTGCTTCCAACATGACTAATGGACCATTAGCATTAGTACAGTATGCTGCTTCCAACATGACTGATGGACCATTAGCATTAGTACAGTATGCTGCTTCCAACATGACTGATGGACCATTAGCATTAGTACAGTATGCTGCTTCCAACATGACTGATGGACCATTAGCATTAGACTATCTGAAGGCTCTGAGGGGTAAAGTACAGTATGCTGCTTCCAACACGAATGATGGACCATTAGCATTAGTACAGTATGCTGCTTCCAACATGACTGATGGACCATTAGCATTAGTACAGTATGCTGCTTCCAACATGACTGATGGACCATTAGCATTAGACTATCTGAAGGCTCTGAGGGGTAAAGTACAGTATGCTGCTTCCAACATGACTGATGGACCATTAGCAATAGTACAGTATGCTGCTTCCAACATGACTAATGGACCATTAGCATTAGGCTATCTGAAGGCTCTGCTTCCAACATGACTGATGGACCATTAGCATTAGTAAAGTATGCTGCTTCCAACATGACTAATGGACCATTAGCATTAGTACAGTATACTGCTTCCACCATGACTGATGGACCATTAGCATTAGACTATCTGAAGGCTCTGCTTCCAACATGACTGATGGTCCATTAGCATTAGTACAGTATGCTGCTTCCAACATGACTAATGGACCATTAGCATTAGTACAGTATACTGCTTCCAACATGACTGATGGACCATTAGCATTAGACTATCTGAAGGCTCTGAGGGGTAAAGTACAGTATGCTGCTTCCAACATGACTGATGGACCATTAGCATTAGTACAGTATACTGCTTCCAACATGACTGATGGACCATTAGCATTAGTACAGTATGCTGCTTCCAACATGACTAATGGACCATTAGCATTAGACTATCTGAAGGCTCTGCTTCCACCATGACTGATAGTCTAATGCTAATGGTCCATCTGAAGGCTCTGCTTCCACCATGACTGATGGCCCATTAGCATTAGTACAGTATGCTGCTTCCAACATGACTGATGGACCATTAGCATTAGACTATCTGAAGGCTCTGCTTCCAACATGACTGATGGACCATTAGCATTAGACTATCTGAAGGCTCTGCTTCCAACATGACTGATGGACCATTAGCATTAGTACAGTATGCTGCTTCCAACATGACTGATGGACCATTAGCATTAGACTATCTGAAGGCTCTGCTTCCAACATGACTGATGGACCATTAGCATTAGACTATCTGAAGGCTCTGCTTCCAACATGACTGATGGTCCATTAGCATTAGTACAGTATGCTGCTTCCAACATGACTAATGGACCATTAGCATTAGTACAGTATGCTGCTTCCAACATGACTGATGGACCATTAGCATTAGTACAGTATGCTGCTTCCAACATGACTGATGGACCATTAGCATTAGACTATCTGAAGGCTCTGAGGGGAAAAGTAGTATACTGCTTCCAACATGACTAATGGTCCATTAGCATTAGTACAGTATGCTGCTTCCAACATGACTGATGGACCATTAGCATTAGACTATCTGAAGGCTCAGAGGGGTAAAGTACAGTATGCTGCTTCCAACATGACTGATGGACCATTAGCATTAGTACAGTATGCTGCTTCCAACATGACTGATGGACCATTAGCATTAGTACAGTATGCTGCTTCCAACATGACTAATGGACCATTAGCATTAGTACAGTATGCTGCTTCCAACATGACTGATGGACCATTAGCATTAGACTATCTGAAGGCTCTGCTTCCAACATGACTGATGGACCATTAGCATTAGACTATCTGAAGGCTCTGAGGGGTAAAGTACAGTATGCTGCTTCCAACATGACTGATGGACCATTAGCATTAGTACAGTATGCTGCTTCCAACATGACTAATGGACCATTAGCATTAGACTATCTGAAGGCTCTGCTTCCAACATGACTGATGGACCATTAGCATTAGTACAGTATGCTGCTTCCAACATGACTGATGGACCATTAGCATTAGACTATCTGAAGGCTCTGCTTCCAACATGACTGATGGTCCATGAGCATTAGTTCAGTATGCTGCTTCCAACATGACTGATGGCCCATTAGCATTAGTACAGTATGCTGCTTCCAACATGACTGATGGACCATTAGCATTAGACTATCTGAAGTCTCTGAGGGGTAAAGTACAGTATGCTGCTTCCAACACGACTGATGGACCATTAGCATTAGTACAGTATGCTGCTTCCAACATGACTGATGGACCATTAGCATAAGTACAGTATGCTGCTTCCAACATGACGAATGGACCATCAGCATTAGACTATCTGAAGGCTCTGAGGGGTAAAGTACAGTATGCTGCTTCCAACATGACTGATGGACCATTAGCATTAGTACAGTATGCTGCTTCCAACATGACTAATGGACCATTAGCATAAGTACAGTATGCTGCTTCCAACATGACGAATGGACCATTAGCATTAGACTATCTGAAGGCTCTGCTTCCAACATGACTGATGGACCATTAGCATTAGACTATCTGAAGGCTCTAAGGGGTAAAGTACAGTATGCTGCTTCCAACATGACTGATGGACCATTAGCATTAGTACAGTATGCTGCTTCCAACATGACTAATGGACCATTAGCATTAGACTATCTGAAGGCTCTGCTTCCAACATGACTGATGGACCATTAGCATTAGTACAGTATGCTGCTTCCAACATGACTGATGGACCATTAGCATTAGACTATCTGAAGGCTCTGCTTCCAACATGACTGATGGACCATTAGCATTAGACTATCTGAAGGCTCTGCTTCCACCATGACTGATAGTCTAATGCTAATGGTCCATCTGAAGGCTCTGCTTCCACCATGACTGATGGCCCATTAGCATTAGACTATCTGAAGGCTCTGCTTCCAACATGACTGATGGACCATTAGCATTAGTACAGTATGCTGCTTCCAACATGACTAATGGACCATTAGCATTAGTACAGTATGCCACTTCCAACATGACTGATGGACCATTAGCATTAGACTATCTGAAGGCTCTGAGGGGTAAAGTACAGTATGCTGCTTCCAACATGACTGATGGACCATTAGCATTAGTACAGTATGCTGCTTCCAACATGACTAATGGACCATTAGCATAAGTACAGTATGCTGCTTCCAACATGACTGAATGGACCATTAGCATTAGACTATCTGAAGGCTCTGCTTCCAACATGACTGATGGACCATTAGCATTAGTACAGTATGCTGCTTCCAACACGACTGATGGACCATTAGCATTAGTACAGTATGCTGCTTCCAACATGACTAATGGACCATTAGCATTAGACTATCTGAAGGCTCTGCTTCCAACATGACTGATGGACCATTAGCATTAGTACAGTATACTGCTTAGTACAGTATGCTGCTTCCAACATGACTGATGGACCATTAGCATTAGACTATCTGAAGGCTCTGCTTCCAACATGACTGATGGACCATTAGCATTAGTACAGTATGCTGCTTCCAACATGACTGATGGACCATTAGCATTAGACTATCTGAAGGCTCTGCTTCCAACATGACTGATGGTCCATTAGCATTAGTACAGTATGCTGCTTCCAACATGACTGATGGACCATTAGCATTAGTACAGTATGCTGCTTCCAACATGACTAATGGACCATTAGCATTAGTACAGTATGCTGCTTCCAACATGACTAATGGACCATTAGCATTAGTACAGTATGCTGCTTCCAACATGACTAATGGACCATTAGCATTAGTACAGTATGCTGCTTCCAACATGACTAATGGACCATTAGCATTAGACTATCTGAAGGCTCTGAGGGTAAAGTACAGTATGCTGCTTCCAACATGAATGATGGACCATTAGCATTAGTACAGTATGCTGCTTCCAACATGACTGATGGACCATTAGCATTAGACTATCTGAAGGCTCAGAGGGGTAAAGTACAGTATGCTGCTTCCAACACGACTGATGGACCATTAGCATTAGTACAGTATGCTGCTTCCAACATGACTGATGGACCATTAGCATTAGACTATCTGAAGGCTCTGAGGGGTAAAGTACAGTATGCTGCTTCCAACATGACTGATGGACCATTAGCATTAGACTATCTGAAGGCTCTGCTTCCAACATGACTGATGGACCATTAGCATGAGACTATCTGAAGGCTCTGAGGGGTAAAGTACAGTATGCTGCTTCCAACATGACTGATGGACCATTAGCATTAGTACAGTATGCTGCTTCCAACATGACGAATGGACCATTAGCATTAGACTATCTGAAGGCTCTGCTTCCAACATGACTGATGGACCATTAGCATTAGTACAGTATGCTGCTTCCAACATGACTGAATGGACCATTAGCATTAGACTATCTGAAGGCTCTGCTTCCAACATGACTGATGGACCATTAGCATTAGTACAGTATGCTGCTTCCAACATGACTAATGGACCATGAGCATTAGACTATCTGAAGGCTCTGAGGGGTAAAGTACAGTATGCTGCTTCCAACATGACTGATGGACCATTAGCATTAGACTATCTGAAGGCTCTGCTTCCAACATGACTGATGGACCATTAGCATTAGTACAGTATGCTGCTTCCAACATGACTAATGGACCATTAGCATTAGACTATCTGAAGGCTCTGCTTCCAACATGACTGATGGACCATTAGCATTAGACTATCTGAAGGCTCTGCTTCCAACATGACTGATGGACCATTAGCATTAGTACAGTATGCTGCTTCCAACATGACTGATGGACCATTAGCATTAGACTATCTGAAGGCTCTGAGGGGTAAAGTACAGTATGCTGCTTCCAACACGACTAATGGACCATTAGCATTAGTACAGTATGCTGCTTCCAACATGACTGATGGGACCATTAGCATTAGTACAGTATGCTGCTTCCAACATGACTGATGGACCATTAGCATTAGTACAGTATGCTGCTTCCAACATGACTGATGGCCCATTAGCATTAGACTATCTGAAGGCTCTGCTTCCAACATGACTGATGGACCATTAGCATTAGTACAGTATGCTGCTTCCAACATGACTGATGGCCATTAGCATTAGTACAGTATACTGCTTCCAACATGACTGATGGACCATTAGCATTAGACTATCTGAAGGCTCTGAGGGGTAAAGTAGTATACTGCTTCCAACATGACTAATGGTCCATTAGCATTAGTACAGTATGCTGCTTCCAACATGACTAATGGACCATTAGCATTAGACTATCTGAAGGCTCTGCTTCCAACATGACTGATGGACCATTAGCATTAGACTATCTGAAGGCTCTGCTTCCAACATGACTGATGGACCATTAGCATTAGTACAGTATGAAGGCTCTGCTTCCAACATGACTGATGGACCATTAGCATTAGACTATCTGAAGGCTCTGCTTCCAACATGACTGATGGTCCATGAGCATTAGTTCAGTATGCTGCTTCCAACATGACTAATGGTCCATTAGCATTAGTACAGTATGCTGCTTCCAACATGACTGATGGACCATTAGCATTAGACTATCTGAAGGCTCTGCTTCCAACATGACTGATGGACCATTAGCATTAGTACAGTATGCTGCTTCCAACATGACTGATGGACCATTAGCATTAGTACAGTATGCTGCTTCCAACATGACTGATGGACCATTAGCATTAGACTATCTGAAGGCTCTGCTTCCAACATGACTGATGGACCATTAGCATTAGACTATCTGAAGGCTCTGCTTCCAACATGACTGATGGACCATTAGCATTAGTACAGTATGCTGCTTCCAACATGACTGATGGACCATTAGCATTAGTACAGTATACTGCTTCCAACATGACTGATGGACCATTAGCATTAGACTATCTGAAGGCTCTGCTTCCAACATGACTGATGGACCATTAGCATTAGTACAGTATGCTGCTTCCAACATGACTGATGGACCATTAGCATTAGACTATCTGAAGGCTCTGCTTCCAACATGACTGATGGTCCATGAGCATTAGTTCAGTATGCTGCTTCCAACATGACTGATGGCCCATTTGCATAAGTACAGTATACTGCTTCCAACATGACTGATGGATCATTAGCATTAGACTATCTGAAGGCTCTGAGGGGTAAAGTACAGTATGCTGCTTCCAACACGACTGATGGACCATTAGCATTAGTACAGTATGCTGCTTCCAACATGACTGATGGACCATTAGCATTAGTACAGTATGCTGCTTTCAACATGACTGATGGACAGTTAGCATTAGACTATCTGAAGGCTCTGAGGGGTAAAGTACAGTATGCTGCTTCCAACATGACTGATGGACCATTAGCATGACTGATGGACCATTAGCATTGGTACAGTATGCTGCTTCCAACATGACTGATGGACCATTAGCATTAGACTATCTGAAGGCTCTGAGGGGTAAAGTACAGTATGCTGCTTCCAACATGACTGATGGACCATTAGCATTAGTACAGTATGCTGCTTCCAACATGACTGATGGACCATTAGCATTAGTACAGTATACTGCTTCCAACATGACTGATGGACCATTAGCATTAGACTATCTGAAGGCTCTGCTTCCACCATGACTGATGGACCATTAGCATTAGACTATCTGAAGGCTCTGCTTCCAACATGACTGATGGACCATTAGCATTAGACTATCTGAAGGCTCTGAGGGGTAAAGTACAGTATGCTGCTTCCAACATGACTGATGGACCATTAGCATTAGTACAGTATGCTGCTTCCAACATGACTGATGGACCATTAGCATAAGTACAGTATGCTGCTTCCAACATGACTGATGGACCATTAGCATTAGACTATCTGAAGGCTCTGAGGGGTAAAGTACAGTATGCTGCTTCCAACACGACTGATGGACCATTAGCATTAGTACAGTATGCTGCTTCCAACATGACTGATGGACCATTAGCATGAGACTATCTGAAGGCTCTGAGGGGTAAAGTACAGTATGCTGCTTCCAACATGACTGATGGACCATTAGCATTAGTACAGTATGCTGCTTCCAACATGACTGATGGACCATTAGCATTAGACTATCTGAAGGCTCTGAGGGGTAAAGTACAGTATGCTGCTTCCAACATGACTGATGGACCATTAGCATTAGACTATCTGAAGGCTCTGCTTCCAACATGACTGATGGACCATTAGCATTTGTACAGTATGCTGCTTCCAACATGACTAATGGACCATTAGCATTAGACTATCTGAAGGCTCTGAGGGGTAAAGTACAGTATGCTGCTTCCAACATGACTGATGGACCATTAGCATTTGTACAGTATGCTGCTTCCAACATGACTGATGGACCATTAACATGAGTACAGTATGCTGCTTCCAACATGACTGATGGACCATTAGCATTTGTACAGTATGCTGCTTCCAACATGACTGATGGACCATTAACATTAGTATAGTATGCTGCTTCCAACATGACTGATGGACCATTAACATTAGTATAGTATGCTGCTTCCAACATGACTGATGGACCATTAACATTAGTACAGTATGCTGCTTCCAACATGACTAATGGACCATTAGCATTAGACTATCTGAAGGCTCTGCTTCCAACATGACAATCTAAGCTAGATGCCCTCAATCTCACACAAATCATCAAGGAACCCACCAGGTACAACCCAAACTCTGTAAACAAGGGCACCCTCATAGACGTCATCCTGACCAACTGGCCCTCCAAATACACCTCCGCTGTCTTCAACCAGGATCTCAGCGATCACTGCCTCATTGCCTGTATCCGCTACGGAGCCGCAGTCAAACGACCACCCCTCATCACTGTCAAACGCTCCCTAAAACACTTCTGTGAGCAGGCCTTTCTAATCGACCTGGCCCGGGTATCCTGGAAGGACATTGACCTCATCCCGTCAGTTGAGGATGCCTGGTCATTCTTTAAAAGTAACTTCCTCACCATTTTAGATAAGCATGCTCCGTTCAAAAAATGCAGAACTAAGAACAGATACAGTCCTTGGTTCACCCCAGACCTGACTGCCCTCGACCAGCACAAAAACATCCTGTGGCGGACTGCAATAGCATCGAACAGTCCCCGGGATATGCAACTGTTCAGGGAAGTCCGGAACCAATACACGCAGTCAGTCAGGAAAGCTAAGGCCAGCTTCTTCAGGCAGAAGTTTGCATCCTGTAGCTCCAACTCCAAAAGTTCTGGGACACTGTGAAGTCCATGGAGAACAAGAGCACCTCCTCCCAGCTGCCCACTGCACTGAGGCTAGGTAACACGGTCACCACCGATAAATCCATGATTATCGAAAACTTCAATAAGCATTTCTCAACGGCTGGCCATGCCTTCCGCCTGGCTACTCCAACCTCGGCCAACAGCTCTGCCCCCGGCAGCTCCTCGCCCAAGCCTCTCCAGGTTCTCCTTTACCCAAATCCAGATAGCAGATGTTCTGAAAGAGCTGCAAAACCTGGACCTGTACAAATCAGCTGGGCTAGACAATCTGGACCCCCTATTTCTGAAACTTTCCGCCGCCATTGTCGCAACCCTTATTACCAGCCTGTTCAACCTCTCTTTCATATCGTCCGAGATCCCCAAGGATTGAAAGCTGCCGCAGTCATCCCCCTCTTCAAAGGGGAGACACCCTGGACCCAAACTGTTACAGACCTATATCCATCCTGCCCTGCCTATCTAAGGTCTTCGAAAGCCAAGTCAACAAACAGGTCACTGACCATCTCGAATCCCACCGTACCTTCTCCGCTGTGCAATCTGGTTTCGAGCCGGCCACGGGTGCACCTCAGCCACGCTCAAGGTACTAAACGATATCATAACCGCCATCGATAAAAGACAGTCGATAAAAGACAGTACTGTGCAGCCGTCTTCATTGACCTTGCCAAGGCTTTCGACTCTGTCAATCACCATATTCTTATCGGCAGACTCAGTAGCCTCGGTTTTTCGGATGACTGCCTTGCCTGGTTCACCAATTACTTTGCAGACAGAGTTCAGTGTGTCAAATCGGAGGGCATGCTGTCCGGTCCTCTGGCAGTCTCTATGGGGGTGCCACAGGGTTCAATTCTCGGGCCGACTCTTTTCTCTGTATATATCAATGATGTTGCTCTTGCTGCGGGCGATTCCCTGATCCACCTCTACGCAGACGACACCATTCTATATACTTTCGGCCCGTCATTGGACACTGTGCTATCTAACCTCCAAACAAGCTTCAATGCCATACAACACTCCTTCCGTGGCCTCCAACTGCTCTTAAACGCTAGTAAAACCAAATGCATGCTTTTCAACCGATCGCTGCCTGCACCCGCATGCCCGACGAGCATCACCACCCTGGATGGTTCCGACCTTGAATATGTGGACATCTATAAGTACCTAGGTGTCTGGCTAGACTGCAAACTCTCCTTCCAGACTCATATCAAACATCTCCAATCGAAAATCAAATCAAGAGTCGGCTTTCTATTCCGCAACAAAGCCTCCTTCACTCACGCCGCCAAGCTTACCCTAGTAAAACTGACTATCCTTCCGATCCTCGACTTCGGCGATGTCATCTACAAAATGGCTTCCAACACTCTACTCAGCAAACTGGATGCAGTCTATCACAGTGCCATCCGTTTTGTCACTAAAGCACCTTATACCACCCACCACTGCGACCTGTATGCTCTCGTCGGCTGGCCCTCATTACATATTCGTCGCCAGACCCACTGGCCCCAGGTCATCTACAAATCCATGCTAGGTAAAGCTCCGCCTTATCTCAGTTCACTGGTCACGATGGCAACACCCATCCGTAGCACGCGCTCCAGCAGGTGTATCTCACTGATCATCCCTAAAGCCAACACCTCATTTGGCCGCCTTTCGTTCCAGTACTCTGCTGCCTGTGACTGGAATGAATTGCAAAAATCGCTGAAGTTGGAGACTTTTATCTCCCTCACCAACTTCAAACATCAGCTATCTGAGCAGCTAACCGATCGCTGCTGCTGTACATAGTCTATTGGTAAATAGCCCACCCATTTTCACCTACCTCATCCCCATACTGTTTTTATTTATTTACTTGCTCTTTTGTACACCAATATCTCTACCTGTACATGACCATCTGATCATTTATCACTCCAGTGTTAATCTGCAAAATTGTAATTATTCGCCTACCTCCTCATGCCTTTTGCACACATTGTATATAGACTCCCCCTTTGTTTTCTACTGTGTTATTGACTCTTTAATTGTTTATTCCATGTGTAACTCTGTGTTGTCTGCTCACACTGCTATGCTTTATCTTGGCCAGGTCGCAGTTGCAAATGAGAACTTGTTCTCAACTGGCCTACCTGGTTAAATAAAGGTGAAATTAAAAAAATAAAAAAAATAAAAAAATGGACCATGAGCATTAGTACAGTATGCTGCTTCCAACATGACTGATGGACCATTAGCATTAGACTATCTGAAGGCTCTGCTTCCAACATGACTGATGGTCCATTAGCATTCGTACAGTATGCTGCTTCCAACATGACTGATGGACCATTAGCATTAGACTATCTGAAGGCTCTGCTTCCAACATGACTAATGGTCCATTAGCATGAGTACAGTATGCTGCTTCCAACATGACTGATGGACCATTAGCATTAGTACAGTATGCTGCTTCCAACATGACTGATGGACCATTAGCATTAGACTATCTGAAGGCTCTGAGGGGTAAAGTACAGTATGCTGCTTCCAACATGACTGATGGCCCATTAGCATTAGTACAGTATGCTGCTTCCAACATGACTGATGGACCATTAGCATTAGTACAGTATGCTGCTTCCAACATGACTGATGGACCATTAGCATTAGACTATCTGAAGGCTCTGCTTCCAACATGACTGATGGTCCATTAGCATTAGACTATCTGAAGGCTCTGCTTCCAACATGACTGATGGTCCATTAGCATTAGTACAGTATGCTGCTTCCAACATGACTGATGGACCATTAGCATTAGACTATCTGAAGGCTCTGCTTCCAACATGACTGATGGTCCATTAGCATTAGACTATCTGAAGGCTCTGCTTCCAACATGACTGATGGTCCATTAGCATTAGACTTTCTGAAGGCTCTGCTTCCAACATGACTGATGGTCCATTAGCATTAGACTTTCTGAAGGCTCTGAGGGGTAAAGTAGTATGCTGCTTCCAACATGACTGATGGTCCATTAGCATTAGTCCTACCTCGCCAGCCAGTATCAGGTGCAGTCTGTAGTTTGATGCAGTGTCTCTGTGTCTGTGCGTGTTGTGTGTGTGTGTGTGTGTTGTGAGAGAGTTTAGGTCAGATCATGTTATCAGTATGAGGATGAGGTTCTATGGTTCTATGGTTCCGGGGTTCTATGGTTTCCTGGGTTCTATGGTTCTATCGTTCCGGGGTTCTATGGTTCCGGGGTTCCAGGCTGTTCTACTAACCTGATCATCACACTGTGAGTGTGTTTAGATTTCGTCAGGTAACCGAAAGGTTGCTGGTTCGAATCCCCCCCAGCTGACTAGGTAAAACATCTGGCGATATGACCTTGAGCAAGGCACTTAACCCTAATTGCTCTGGATAAGAGTGTCTGCTAAATACGAAATAAAAAAGTTAAATGTAATAATTCAATGTTTAACTGATTTTGGCAGCTGGCCGAATTTGTAATAGTCATATAAACACCTGACTCTGCTTATCTTAATTGGTCAAAATTGAAGTAAGCCCACGCCGATTAAAACATCTGGTTTTCTGAGCTCTTGAATAAATCAGCGTTCCAGCTGTGTATTTGATGTGTGCATGTGTCAGCACCAGTAGCACAGACCTCCCTGTTACGCTCCACTGAAGTGAGTTCAGAACAACTGAAAGAAGGAATGAATGAATGAAGGATCTTAGTTTTCACTTTCTGAAAGTATTCAGACCCCTTCCCTTTTTACACATTTTGTTACGTTACCTTAAAAAATGGTTTTGTTCTGAGACTCCTCACCCTGTCTCTCTCTGCGTTCTCTCCTTATTTACGTATTCAGAACCTCTGAGACTCCTCACCCTGTCTCTCTCTGTGTTCTCTCCTTATTTACGTATTCAGAACCTCTGAGACTCCTCACCCTGTCTCTCTCTGCGTTCTCTCTTTATTTACGTATTCAGAACTGTTTCCATTGATCATCCACGTTTCTACAACTTGATTGGAGTCCAACTGTGGTAAATTCAATTGATTGGACTGCCTCCCCTCTCTGCCTCCAGACTAGCCAGAGATCCCTCCCTCTGCCTCCCCTCTCCGCCTCCAGACTAGCCAGCAATCCCTCCCTCCCTCTGCCTCCCCTCTCCCTTCTTCTCCCCCTCCAGACTAGCCAGAGATCCCTCCCTCTGCCTCCCCTCTGCCTCCCCTCTCCCTTCTTCTCCCCCTCCAGACTAGCCAGAGATCCCCCTCCCTCTGCCTCCCCTCTCCCTTCTCCCCCTCCACAGACTGGAGAGGGATGTCCGTTGTCCATCCACTCCTCCCCTGGCATGACTCTTGGCACTGTCTACCCCATGAGGACTTCCTCTTCTCCTAGGGGGATAGATATGGTCCAAAATGCCCCCTGCTCCCTATATAGGGTCCAAAATGGCCCCAACTCCCACTATAGCACCCTACTTTTGTCCAGAGCCTTGGAAAATAGTCCTCTGGATCCTGCCTCGGGGTCTGCTACCTGGTCTCAGGAACCTTCATTATTCAGAAAACATAGAATACTTTAAAGGATGTTGTGATATCGGGCTGGAACCGTCAGCACAACAACAGAGCTGAGCAGTACTTCAGCACAACAGATGGGTTATGATACAGAGCTGAGCAGTACTGGAACCGTCAGCACAACAGATGGGTTATGATACAGAGCTGAGCAGTACTGGAACCGTCAGCACAACAGATGGGTTATGATACAGAGCTGAGCAGTACTGGAACCGTCAGCACAACAGATGGGTTATGATACAGAGCTGAGCAGTACTGGAACCGTCAGCACAACAGATGGGTTATGATACTGTACTCGTCAGCACAACAGATATCATCTACTGTATCTTGCCTATGCTGCTCTGTACCATCACTCATTCATATATCATTCATATGTACATATTCTTTATCCCCTTACACTGTGTATAAGACAGTAGTTTTGGAATTGTTAGTTAGATTACTTGTTGGTTATTACTGCATTGTCGGAACTAGAAGCACAAGCATTTCGCTACACTCGCATTAACATCTGCTAACCATGTGTATGTGACAAATACGATTTGATTTGATTTGATTTGATACAGAGCTGCGCAGTACTGGAACAGTCAGCACAACAGATGGGCCTCTGGGTAGCAAAGCGGCCTTCCAAATGGCAACCCACTGAGGTGTGACCAGCTAGTCCTTGGAATGACCTTCGACAGCAAATGAAACTATGTCATCAACCCTGGATCTTTTAATAACCCGTATCTAACGGTTAACACAGACTTTGGTTGCATGTGAAAATGGAGAAGGGAGTTGGGATTTCTCTAAGGTGAAACACGTCCTCACAGCTAGGGACTTCCTATTGGCTGTTGGAGAGGGCATCTGCTGTCTGAACAGACTGCTTCCTGGACCTGCCACTGAGTGTAAAGGAACCCTGCAGTGGAAAGCCTGGATCTGCCTTTGAGTTGAGGACTGATGGCATTGACCTTCATCAAGCTGCCATGGACACCTACACTGCCTTACACTGTTACAGAGTCCTGTCAATCCCTTCAATGAATCACTGCAGGCAGACTGTCTGATAAAGGCACCAATAAGTACAAAAAGAAAGTGTTCCACACTGTTCTAAAACGGGACGTTATGGATGACAGGGGAGTCACAGCACTCCATCCTATATCTCACACTGGGACATTATGGATCCTATATCTCACACTGGGACATTATGGTTGATAGGGAGTCACGTATCCATCCTATATCTCACACGGGGACATTATGGATCCTATATCTCACACTGGGACATTATGTATCCTATATCTCACACTGGGACATTATGTATCCTATATCTCACACTGGGACATGATGTATCCTATATCTCACACAGGGACATTATGGATACTATATCTCACACTGGGACATTATGGATGACAGGGGAGTCACAGCACTCCATCCTATATCTCACACGGGGACATTATGGATCCTATATCTCACACTGGGACATTATGGATCCTATATCTCACACTGGGACATTATGGTTGACAGGGGAGTCACAGCACTCCATCCTGTATCTCACACGGGGACATTATGTATCCTATATCTCAGACTGGGACATTATGGATCCTATATCTCACACTCGGACATTATGTATCCTATACCTCACACTGGGACATTACTGATCCTATATCTCACACTGGGACATTATGGATCCTATATCTCACACTGGAACATTATGGATCCTATATCTCACACTGGGACATTATGGATCCTATATCTCACACTGGGACATTATGGTTGATAGGGGAGTCACAGCACTCCATCCTATATCTCACACTGGGACATTATGGATCCTATATCTCACACTGGGACATTATGGATCCTATATCTCAGACTGGGACATTATGGATCCTATATCTCCCACTGGGACATTATGGTTGACAGGGGAGTCACAGCACTCCATCCTATATCTCACACTGGGACATTATGAATGATGGTGAGTCACATCACCCACAGTCACCATCAGTAGACGGGGGGACGGGGAGTCACAGCACAGTTTCCTTTCCAAATCAATCCCATTATCAGCTGCCGTTCAGACCTGCTTTCTGTGGGTCTTTAAACTTCCGTCTAGCGCTGCATGAAATTGTCACTTTTGCGTGTTTAAAAAAAAAGTACACATCTGAAATAATGCCCAACCCTCCCACCTCCTTATCGTTAGTTTGCCCCCCCCCCAGCTCCTTAACGTTAGTTTGGCCCCCCTCCCAGCTCCTTATCGTTAGTTTGCCCCCCTCCCAGCTCCTTATCGTTAGTTTGCCTCCCAGCTCCTTATCGTTAGTTTGCCTCCCCCTCCCAGCTCCTTATCGTTAGTTTGCCTCCCCCTCCCAGCTCCTTAACGTTAGTTTGCCCCCCTCCCAGCTCCTTATCGTTAGTTTGCCTCCC
>NW_024609653.1:265000-286776 GCF_018296145.1 Oncorhynchus tshawytscha
AGCCTCTTCCTAGATATGGATCACTCTGTTCCAAAGAAACTTGATCTACCGTCTGTTAGCAAGTCCTGTAATTTATAGGGAAAGAGGGTGGGGCCCCTAAAGGCCGGATAGGGAATCATGGGACCCCCGCCCCCCGTTGATTCAGAGAACCCAGCACATTCTGATAGGGAATCATGGGACCACCCCGTTGATTCTGAGAACCCAGCACATTCCGAAAGGGAATCATGGGACCACCCCGTCGATTCGGAGAATCCAGCACATTCCAATAGGGCATCGTGTGACCACCCCGTTGATTCTGAGAACCCAGCACATTCCGATAGGGAATCATGTGACCACCCCGTTGATTCTGAGAACCCAGCACATTCCGATAGGGAATCATGTTACCACCCGGTTGATTCTGAGGACCCAGCACATTCCGATAGGGAATCATGTTACCACCCGGTTGATTCTGAGAACCCAGCACATTCCGATAGGGAATCATGTGACCACCCGGTTGATTCTGAGAACCCAGCACATTCCGATAGGGAATCATGTGACCACCCGGTTGATTCTGAGAACCCAGCACATTCCGATAGGGAATCATGTGACCACCCGGTTGATTCTGAGAACCCAGCACATTCCGATAGGGAATCATGTGACCACCCGGTTGATTCTGAGAACCCAGCACATTCCGATAGGGAATCATGTGACCACCCGGTTGATTCTGAGAACCCAGCACATTCCGATAGGGAATCATGTGACCACCCGGTTGATTCTGAGAACCCAGCACATTCCGATAGGGAATCATGTGACCACCCGGTTGATTCTGAGAACCCAGCACATTCCGATAGGGAATCATGTGACCACCCGGTTGATTCTGAGAACCCAGCACATTCCGATAGGGAATCATGTGACCACCCGGTTGATTCTGAGAACCCAGCACATTCCGATAGGGAATCATGTGACCACCCGGTTGATTCTGAGAACCCAGCACATTCCGATAGGGAATCATGTGACCACCCGGTTGATTCTGAGAACCCAGCACATTCCGATAGGGAATCATGTGACCACCCGGTTGATTCTGAGAACCCAGCACATTCCGATAGGGAATCATGTGACCACCCGGTTGATTCTGAGAACCCAGCACATTCCGATAGGGAATCATGTGACCACCCGGTTGATTCTGAGAACCCAGCACATTCGTGTTCATAGGTTCATAGGAGACAACCTGAGATTTCCGCACAAGTGTTCACAGCATGTTTCTACTGTACAGAGAAACAGGATGAAATGGGTAGCCTGGGAAGTTTCAAACATACATTGGGTGAAATACACACATTCTCTGTTACAGCAAATTCACATTACACCCATTTTAATAACAGAATCAGCTGAGAAATATCACAGTATACTTCAAGATATCTCAACGTGTCACGACTCCTTCAGGTTGATACACTGTTCAGAAAACGTGTTTAAATGTCAGTGCGTTATTGTCGCCACTTTACTTTGTTACCAAGAGTAAAAAGTTCCGGACTCCTCCCCCTTGTCCTGGAATTCACAGCCCTGGCGCCTGAAAGACAAGCTGAGAATTCCTCATAACACGTAAAACATGGTCGTCTGATTGGCCGAGAGCGTCCATCTTTTGTTTTGTGAAAGGGCGGTAAGGCAGACAGTCAATAACAGAACTGTAAGTCTTGGCCTTGAATGTGGTACATAGGGAATATCTATTCTCCACCACCCACAACTGAAGGAGCGTGACTTCACTGGTGGATTCTCGTTACAACAGCCCCCCCTTGTGGTTTCATCTTGGAAGGGTTTCCTGAGCTGTGAACCACGACGTCGGAGTGACCACGAGGTGTCCCTTGGTGGCTGCGTTTCCCCACCACCTCGTCCAGTCAGACATCTTGGTTGATCGAGGCAGAAACTTGGTGACAAAATGAATGGCACTTGACATTCAAGCATTCCACCATTACACCTCCTTCGCCATGGGTGGACCCTGGGGCCTTCGTCATGGGTGGACACGGGGCTTTTCACATGAGTGGACACTGGGGCCTTCGTCATGGGTGGACACGGGGCCTTCGTCATGGGTGGACACTGGGGCCTTTCACATGGGTGGACATTGGGACCTTTCCCATGGGTGGACACTGGGGCCTTCGTCATGGGTGGACACTGGGGCTTTCGCCATGGGTGGACACTGGGGCCTTTCACATGGGTGGACACTGGGGCTTTTCCCATGGGTGGACACTGGGGCTTGACACTGGGGCCTTCGCCATGGATGGACACTGGGGCCTTTCCCATGGGTGGACACTGGGGCTTTTCCCATGAGTGGACACTGGAGCCTTTCCCATGGGTGGACACTGGGGCTTTTCCCATGAGTGGACACTGGGGCTTTTCACATGGGTGGACACTGGGGCCTTTCCCATGGGTGGACACTGGGGCCTTTCACATGGGTGGACACTGGGGCCTTTCCCATGGGTGGACACTGGGGCTTTTCACATGGGTGGACACTGGGGCTTTTCCCATGGGTGGACACTGGGGCTTTTCACATGGGTGGACTCTGGAGCCTTCACCATGGGTGGACACTGGGGCTTTTCCCATGGGTGGACCCTGGGGCCTTCGTCATGGGTGGGGACACTGGGGCTTTTCCCATGGGTGGACACTGGGGCCTTCCCCATGGGTGGACACTGGGGCCTTCATCATGGGTGGACACTGGGGCCTTTCACATGGGTGGACACTGGGGCTTTTCCCATGGGTGGACACTGGGGCCTTCCCCATGGGTGGACACTGGGGCCTTCGTCATGGGTGGACACTGGGGCCTTTCACATGGGTGGACACTGGGGCCTCCATGTGTAACTCTGTGTTGTTGTATGTGTCACACTGCTTTGCTTTATCTTGGCCAGGTTGCAGTTGTAAATGAAAACTTGTTCTCAACTGGCCTACCTGGTTAAATAAAGGTGTTCTCAACTGGCCTACCTGGTTAAATAAAGGTGTTCTCAACTGGCCTACCTGGTTAAATAAAGGTGGTGGAAATAAATACCTGGTTAAAAATGAAATAAATTAAAAATAATTTTAAAAATCAGCAAGAATCCCACCCCGTTATTCGGAGTGTCTAGATGGATGGGAACTGTACTTCCTAGACCGTAGGCTAAGTGACCCTGTAGTGGTTTTCCACTAGCTGATGTAGTTGAGGTTAATATTTTATAACGACCACAACCATTGTAATGGGCCGCTGGATACGAGAGAATTCTGTTCATGGATCAATGATTGACGGGTGACCTCACACGAAGGATGTCCTCCATTAACATCTTTACCGGTTGTACATGGGGCATAATCATGATTTATGACCTCTACCCAACGCCCCTACTTAATGGAAGGTTCTGGTAATGAGAGTAGCTTGGGTTTATAACATCACAGTAGTGTCTTGTAGCTTGGGTATATAACATCACAGTAGTGTCTTGTAGCTTGGGTATATAACATCACAGTAGTGTCTTGTAGCTTGGGTATATAACATCACAGTAGTGTCTTGTAGCTTGGGTATATAACATCACAGTAGTGTCTTGTAGCTTGGGTATATAACATCACAGTAGTGTCTTGTAGCTTGGGTATATAACATCACAGTAGTGTCTTGTAGCTTGGTATATAACATCACAGTAGTGTCTTGTAGTATATAACATCACAGTAGTGTCTTGTAGCTTGGGTATATAACATCACAGTATAGCTTGGGTATATAACATCACAGTAGTGTCTTGGAGAGTCTTTCCCACACATGTTGACACCTAAGAGGCCGTCATCTGTTAGTTGTCTAACGTTGTTTTGTGACAGTGGCCAGACTGACTGCGTTGGCAGCAGTGCTACGTAAAGAGAATAGTCAGCCACTGCTCCTATTGTCAGTTGGTTCTGTATATGAAGATAAGGTTCCTCAGTATCTGTCAGCCTTCTGCTCCTATTGTCAGCAAGGCTCTAATAAATCACATCTGTCAAACTGGGCTAATTCTGACTGGGTCACATCATTCTTATTGGAGTTGGGCCAACGTGTGAGCTGTGTCTAGCTGGGCGTGCTTAACTGCCTGGCCGTTCCAATCAGACCCGGACCCAACACAGGTGTGAAGATAAGGTTCCTCAGTATCTGTTAGCCTTCTGACAGTTGGTTCTGTATAGAATGAAGAGAAGGAGCCTCAGTATCTGTCAGCCTTCTGACAGTTGGTTCTGTATAGAATGAAGATAAGGTGCCTCAGTATCTGTCAGCCTTCTGACAGTTGGTTCTGTATAGAATGAAAATAAGGTGCCTCAGTATCTGTTAGCCTTCTGACAGTTGGTTCTGTATAGAATGAAGATAAGGAGCCTCAGTATCTGTCAGCCTTCTGACAGTTGGTTCTGTATAGAATGAAGAGAAGGAAGGTCAGCCTCCTGACAGTTGGTTCTGTATATGAAGATAGGTCTGTCAGCCTTCTGACAGTTGGTTCTGTATAGAATGAAGATAAGGTGCTGTAGTATCTGTCAGCCTTCTGACAGTTGTTTCTGTATAGAATGAAGATAAGGTGCCTCAGTATCTGTCAGCCTTCTGACAGTTGGTTCTGTATAGAATGAAGATAAGGTGCTCAGTATCTGTCAGCCTTCTGACAGTTGGTTCTGTATAGAATGAAGATAAGGTGCTGTAGTATCTGTCAGCCTTCTGACAGTTGGTTCTGTATAGAATGAAGATAAGGTGCATCAGTATCTGTCAGCCTTCTGATAGTTGGTTCTGTATAGAATGAAGAGAAGGAGCCTCAGTATCTGTTAGCCTTCTGACAGTTGGTTCTGTATAGAATGAAGATAAGGTGCATCAGTATCTGTCAGCCTTCTGATAGTTGGTTCTGTATAGAATGAAGAGAAGGAGCCTCAGTATCTGTCAGCCTCCTGACAGTTGGTTCTGTATATGAAGATAAGGTGCCGCAGTATCTGTCAGCCTCCTGACAGTTGGTTCTCTATATGAAGATAAGGTACCTCAGTATCTGTCAGCCTTCTGACAGTTGGTTCTGTATAGAATGAAGAGAAGGAGCCTCAGTATCTGTCAGCCTCCTGACAGTTGGTTCTCTATATGAAGATAAGGTTCCTCAGTATCTGTCAGCCTTCTGTCAGTTGGTTCTGTATAGAATGAAGAGAAGGAGCCTCAGTATCTGTCAGCCTCCTGACAGTTGGTTCTCTATATGAAGATAAGGTGCCTCAGTATCTGTCAGCCTCCTGACAGTTGGTTCTCTATATGAAGATAAGGTGCCTCAGTATCTGTCAGCCTCCTGACAGTTGGTTCTCTATATGAAGATAAGGTGCCTCAGTATCTGTCAGCCTCCTGACAGTTGGTTCTCTATATGAAGATAAGGTGCCTCAGTATCTGTCAGCCTCCTGACAGTTGGTTCTCTATATGAAGATAAGGTGCCTCAGTATCTGTCAGCCTCCTGACAGTTGGTTCTCTATATGAAGATAAGGTGCCTCAGTATCTGTCAGCCTCCTGACAGTTGGTTCTCTATATGAAGAGAAGGAGCCTCAGTATCTGTCAGCCTCCTGACAGTTGGTTCTCTATATGAAGATAAGGTGCTGCAGTATCTGTCAGCCTCCTGACAGTTGGTTCTCTATATGAAGATAAGGTACCTCAGTATCTGTCAGCCTCCTGACAGTTGGTTCTCTATATGAAGATAAGGTGCCTCAGTATCTGTCAGCCTCCTGACAGTTGGTTCTCTATATGAAGATAAGGTGCCTCAGTATCTGTCAGCCTCCTGACAGTTGGTTCTCTATATGAAGATAAGGTGCCTCAGTATCTGTCAGCCTCCTGACAGTTGGTTCTCTATATGAAGATAAGGTGCCTCAGTATCTGTCAGCCTCCTGACAGTTGGTTCTCTATATGAAGATAAGGTGCCTCAGTATCTGTCAGCCTCCTGACAGTTGGTTCTCTATATGAAGATAAGGTGCCTCAGTATCTGTCAGCCTTCTGACAGTTGGTTCTCTATATGAAGATCAGCCTCAGTATCTGTCAGCCTCCTGACAGTTGGTTCTCTATATGAAGATAAGGTACCTCAGTATCTGTCAGCCTCCTGACAGTTGGTTCTCTATATGAAGATAAGGTGCCTCAGTATCTGTCAGCCTCCTGACAGTTGGTTCTCTATATGAAGATAAGGTGCCTCAGTATCTGTCAGCCTCCTGACAGTTGGTTCTCTATAGAATGAAGATAAGGAGCCTCAGTATCTGTCAGCCTCCTGACAGTTGGTTCTCTATATGAAGATAAGGTGCCTCAGTATCTGTCAGCCTCCTGACAGTTGGTTCTCTATATGAAGATAAGGTGCCTCAGTATCTGTCAGCCTCCTGACAGTTGGTTCTCTATAGAATGAAGAGAATCAGTATCTGTCAGCCTCCTGAGGTATAGAATGAAGAGAAGGAGCCTCAGTATCTGTCAGCCTCCTGACAGTTGGTTCTCTATATGAAGATAAGGTGCCTCAGTATCTGTCAGCCTCCTGACAGTTGGTTCTCTATATGAAGATAAGGAGCCTCAGTATCTGTCAGCCTCCTGACAGTTGGTTCTGTATAGAATGAAGAGAAGGAGCCTCAGTATCTGTCAGCCTCCTGACAGTTGGTTCTGTATAGAATGAAGAGAAGGAGCCTCAGTATCTGTCAGCCTCCTGACAGTTGGTTCTCTATATGAAGATAAGGTGCCTCAGTATCTGTCAGCCTCCTGACAGTTGGTTCTCTATATGAAGATAAGGTGCCTCAGTATCTGTCAGCCTCCTGACAGTTGGTTCTCTATATGAAGATAAGGTTCCTCAGTATCTGTCAGCCTCCTGACAGTTGGTTCTCTATATGAAGATAAGGTGCCTCAGTATCTGTCAGCCTCCTGACAGTTGGTTCTCTATATGAAGATAAGGTGCCTCAGTATCTGTCAGCCTCCTGACAGTTGGTTCTCTATATGAAGATAAGGTGCCTCAGTATCTGTCAGCCTCCTGACAGTTGGTTCTCTATATGAAGATAAGGTACCTCAGTATCTGTCAGCCTTCTGTCAGTTGGTTCTGTATAGAATGAAGAGAAGGAGCCTCAGTATCTGTCAGCCTCCTGACAGTTGGTTCTCTATATGAAGATAAGGTGCCTCAGTATCTGTCAGCCTCCTGACAGTTGGTTCTCTATATGAAGATAAGGTACCTCAGTATCTGTCAGCCTCCTGACAGTTGGTTCTCTATATGAAGATAAGGTACCTCAGTATCTGTCAGCCTCCTGACAGTTGGTTCTCTATATGAAGATAAGGTGCCTCAGTATCTGTCAGCCTCCTGACAGTTGGTTCTCTATATGAAGATAAGGTACCTCAGTATCTGTCAGCCTCCTGACAGTTGGTTCTCTATATGAAGATAAGGTACTGGCCTCCAGCCCAAGTCCTTTCTGCTTCAATAGATGAATGTAGAGTCAGGTACAGGGAACACACCACACCAGCGGAAAATGAAACTGGAGGAGACAGGAAGGATATTGGATCAGAGCTGTGTGTGTGTGTGTGTGTCTCACCTCCCCTGCTATTGTAATGGTGAGAGGTTAGCATGTCTTGGGGCTATGCTAACCTCCCCTGTTATTGTAATGGTGAGAGGTTAGCATGTCTTGGGGCTATGCTAACCTCCCCTGTTATTGTAATGGTGAGAGGTTAGCATGTCTTCGAGGTATGATGTTTATAGGTCTGTAATTTTCTCATCCATAATTATTCACTATTCATTCAGGACTATCCAGAATCATTGTAGCGTCCACATTAATGTAGACGTGTTTACGATCCCATTCTAGTCTTATTTACAATAGAAGTGACTCCAAAATGACACAATACACATTATTTACATTCATTTCTATTCGGCACAAAAAAAATCTGAAAAACAACCAGAACAAACATCAAAGTTTTTAGAGTCACAAGCTGGATGTCGTCACTGGGACCAAATTATAAACTTTTAACTTCTTTAATACAATCGTGGCCAAAAGCTTTGAGAATGACACGAATATTAATTTTCATAAAGTCTGCTCCCTCACTTTGTATGATGGCAATTTGCATATACTCCAGAATGTTACGAAGAGTGATCAGATGAATTGCAATTAATTTGCCAAGTCCCTCTTTGCTATGCAAATGAACTGAATCCCCATAAAACATTTCCACTGCATTTCAGCCCTGCCACAAAAGGACCAGCTGACATCATGTCAGTGATTCTCTCGTTAACACAGGTGTGAGTGTTGACGAGGACAAGGCTGGAGATCACTCTGTCATGCTGATTGAGTTCGAATAACAGACTGGAAGCCTCAAAAGGAGGATGGTGCTTGGAATCATTGTTCTTCCTCTGTCATCCATGGTTACCTGCAAGGAAACATGTACCGTCATCATTGCTTTGCACAAAAAGGGCTTCACAGGCAAGGGTATTGCTGCCAGTAAGATTGTACCTAAATTAACCATTTATTGGATCATCAAGAACTTCAAGGAGAGCTGTTCAATTGTTGTGAAGAAGGCTCCAAGAAAGTCCAGCAAGCTCCAGGACCGCCTCCTAAAGTTGATTCAGCTGTGGGATCGGGGCACCCCCAGTACAGAGCTTGCTCAGGAATGGCAGCAGGCAGGTGTGAGTGCATCTGCACACACAGTGAGGTGAAGACTTTTGGAGGATGGCCTGGTGTCAAGAAGGGCAGCAAAGAAGCCACTTCTCTCCAGGAAAAACATCAGGGACAGACTGATATTCTGCAAAAGATACAGGGATTGGACTGCTGAGGACTGGGGTAAAGCCATTTTCTCGGATGAATCCTTTTTCCGATTGTTTGGGGGCATCAGTCCTGTTTCATGCCAACAGTAAAGCATCCTGAGACCATTCATGTGTGGGGTTGCTTCTGGTGAGTGAGCCCAGGGAGTGGGCTCACTCACAATGTTGCCTAAGAACACAGCCATGAAAAAGAATGGTACCAACACATCCTCCGAGAGCAACTTCTCCCATCCAGTAACAGTTTGGTGACAAACAATGCCTTTTCCAGCATGATGGAGCACCTTGCCATAAGGCAAAAGTGACAACTAAGTGGCTCGGGGAACAAAACATCGATATTTTGTGTCCATGGCCAAGAAACCCCCAGACCTTAATCCCATTGAGAAATTGTTGTCAATCCTCAAGAAGTGGGTGGACAACCAAAAACCCACCAATTCTGACAAACTCCAAGCATTGATTTTGCAAGAATGGGCTGCCATCAGTCAGGATGTGGCCCAGAAGTTAATTGACAGCATGCCAGGGCGGATTGCAGAGGTCTTGAAAAAGAAGGGTCAACACTGCAAATATTGACTCTTTGCATCAACTTCATGTAATTGTCAATAAAAGCCTTTGACACTTATGAAATGCTTGTAATTATACTTCAGTATTCCATAGTAACATCTGACAAAAATATCTAAAGACACTGAAGCAGCAAACTTTGTGGAAATTAATATTTGTATCATTCTCAAAACTTTTGGCTTCGAATGTACAAATATGCTTCTACATCTGCATTGCTTGCTTTTTGAACTTTAGACTGGGTTTCTGTATAGTACTTTAGACTGGGTTTCTGTACTTTAGACTGGGTTTCTGTACTTTAGGCTGGGTTTCTGTATAGTACTTTAGACTGGGTTTCTGTACTTTAGACTGGGTTTATGCACTTTAGGCTGGGTTTCTGTACTTTAGACTGGGTTTATGCACTTTAGGCTGGGTTTCTGTACTTTAGACTGGGTTTCTGTACTTTAGACTGGGTTTCTGTACTTTAGGCTGGGTTTCTGTACTTTAGACTAGGTTTCTGTATAGTACTTTAGACTGGGTTTCTGTACTTTAGACTGGGTTTCTGTACTTTAGGCTGGGTTTCTGTACTTTAGACTGGGTTTCTGTACTTTAGACTGGGTTTCTGTACTTTAGACTGGGTTTATGCACTTTAGGCTGGGTTTCTGTATAGTACTTTAGACTGGGTTTCTGTACTTTAGACTGGGTTTCTGTACTTTAGACTAGGTTTCTGTACTTTAGGCTGGGTTTCTGTACTTTAGACTGGGTTTCTGTACTTTAGACTGGGTTTCTGTACTTTAGACTGGGTTTCTGTACTTTAGACTAGGTTTCTGTACTTTAGACTGGGTTTCTGTACTTTAGACTGGGTTTCTGTACTTTAGACTGGGTTTCTGTACTTTAGACTGGGTTTCTGTATAGTACTTTAGACTGGGTTTCTGTACTTTAGACTGGGTTTCTGTACTTTAGACTGGGTTTCTGTACTTTAGACTGGGTTTCTGTACTTTAGGCTTCTGTACTTCCACTACTACACTACAGGTCCTTATAGTGCTGGTAATCTACAATAAACATTCTATGATTTCTATATTTCTCTCTCTCTTTTGTTGAATTTTTGGTCGTACATACAGTATCTTTGATATTCAAATGACTATGAATATCTGAACATGGCAGTCTTAACATTCATTATGAATAGCTGGTGAATATCTGAACATGGCAGTCTTAACATTCACTATGAATACCTGGTGAATATCTGAACATGGCAGTCTTAACATTCACTATGAATAGCTGGTGAATATCTGAACATGGCAGTCTTAACATTCACTATGAATAGCTGGTGAATATCTGAACATGGCAGTCTTAACATTCACTATGAATACCTGGTGAATATCTGAACATGGCAGTCTTAACATTCACTATGAATACCTGGTGAATATCTGAACATGGCAGTCTTAACATTCACTATGAATACCTGGTGAATATCTGAACATGGCAGTCTTAACATTCACTATGAATACCTGGTGAATATCTGAACATGGCAGTCTTAACATTCACTATGAATAGCTGGTGAATATCTGAACATGGCAGTCTTAACATTCACTATGAATAGCTGGTTTAAAATATTCCTTGCCTTGTATGTTGTTAAAGTGTATGAAATATGACTTGTTACTGTGATAGTGCAGTCTGCTGGACTATACAGCTCCAAGGCATTGTTCCTCTTCATTTCCTTTTCTTAAACCAGCCTGTACTGAACACTCTCCTCCTCTGTCTCTCCTCTCCTCTCCTCTCCTCTCCTCTCCTCTCCTCTCCTCTCCTCTCCCTCTCCTCTCCTCTCCTCTCCTCTCCTCTCCTCTCCTCTCTCTCCTCTCCTCTCCTCTCCCTCTCCTCTCCTCTCCTCTCCTCTCCTCTCCCTCTCCTCTCCTCTCCTCTCCCTCTCCTCTCCTCTCCTATTGTCTCTCCTTCCTCTCCCTCTCCTCTGCCTCTGTTGTCTCTCTCCTCACCTCACCTCTCCTCTCCTCTGTCTCCTCCTTTCCCTCTTTCTCTCTCTTTATCCCTCTCTCCTCCACTCTCCTCTCCTTCTTCTGTCATCCCCCTCCTCTCTCTCCCTCCCCTCTCTACCTCATCTGTCTCTCCCCCTGTCTCTCTCTTCCCCTCTCTCCTCTGCCTCTGTTGTCTTCCTCCTTTTCTCTCTCTCCTACCTCCCTCCTCTACCTCTGTCATCTTCCTCCTCTCTCGCTCTCTCTCTCTCCTCCTCTCCTTGCTCTCTCTCTCCCTCTCTCCTCTCCTCTGCCTCAGTCGTCTCCCTCCTCTCTATCCTCTCTTCTGTCTCCCTATCCCTCTCTCCTCCCACTCTCCTCTCCTTCCTCTGTCATCTCCCTTCTCTGTCTCTCCCTCCCTCCCTCTATCTACCTCCTCCGTCTCTCCCTCCCTCCTCTCTATCTCTCTCTCCCTCCCTCTCTCTACCTCTCTCTGTCTCTCCCTCCTCCCTCTCTCCCCCTCTATCTCCTCCCTCCCTCCCTCTCTCTCCTTCCTCTGTCTCTCCCTTGGTGCAGTCACTGACATGCCTCACAATGCTTCTGTAATCTTTGGCCTTATTTGTTCTGTTGTTCCTCTGTTGAGAGTTTCATTTGGCTATACTTAGCCAGGAGTAGAAGGAAACGGGGCTCGAGTTTCACCCAGATCATCTGGCTGGCGTCTTTCCATTCCCACAATAGAGAGATGGAGGAGCTCTCAATTATTGAGTAGGTCTTGTCCCTTACTGTAAAGCAGCCTACTGAGCTAGTGCAGAGCAGGATTCACAGTAGCAGTAACAGCCCAGCCAGCATCTACACTTCCCTGGATGTTACACAATACAACGTGTGGGCTTGAGAGAAGAGAGGGAGGAGGGAGGAGAGAGGAGGGAGGAGGGAGGAGAGAGGAGGGGGAGGGGAGAAGAGATGAAAGCATGGAATGTGATGGGAGGACCAGAAAGAGGGGAAGTGGAGAGGGAGAATGAAAGGTAGTGCAGGGTAAAAGGCGAGAGAGAGGCAGGGAAGAGTAGAAGAGAAGTGGACCGGGGGCGCTCTCATCCTCTTCAGCAGAACTGTGGTGGGCGGTGGGCTAGAGAACATGTGGGGGAGGGAGGGAGGGAGGGAGAGAGGGAGAGAGGGAGGGAGGGAGGGAGGGAGGGAGGAGGGAGGGAGGGAGGGGAGGGAGGGAGGGAGGGAGGGAGGGAGGGAGGGAGGGAGGGAGGGAGGGAGGGAGGGAGGAGGTGAGGTGTTATCCATCTCACTCTCACGTTTCCCCTGCCAATAAAGCCCCTTAAATTGAATTGAGAGAGAGAGAGAGAGAGGGGAATAAAGGGGAGTGAGAGAGGGAGGGATGTAGAGAAACAGAGACCGATGGAGAAGAGAGACGAGGATGGGAGAGAGAGAGGGAGGGAGACAGAGGTTACTCAGAGTGAGTTTGTCTGTTGGTCAGCTGCAGGTTCTATGTATCATCTCATGTGTGATGCAATCTAATGAAATATTCTAACAATGGAGCTCAGAAATGGATCGTAGCTGGTTGTAGTAACATCTCATTCTTTCTCTGGATGTGAAATTCCTGCATGATTTCAACAAACGGAAGTCATTTTCATTTTCCAACACAACCATTTTAGGGTTGATGCAGAGCTGAACACTCATGTAATTAAGTGTACTTTTTTATAAAGCAGAGCAGGGCTGTAGGCCTCTTCTTTTTTACCAAAGACCACAATCTGTCAACAACAAAAACCCTACTAGTGTGTATCTTAGCAACGCTACTCTTCCTCCGTTGTTCTAAGAACTCTCAGCGTAAACAGAACTCTCAGCGTCAACAGAACTCTCAGCGTCAACAGAACTCTCAGCGTCAACAGAACTCTCAGCGTCAACAGAACTCTCAGCGATCAACAGAACTCTCAGCGTCAACAGAACTCTCAGCATCAACAGAACTCTCAGGATCAACAGAACTCTCAGCATCAACAGAACTCTCAACGTAAACAGAACTCTCAGCGTCAACAGAACTCTCAGCGTCAACAGAACTCTCAGCGTCAACAGAACTCTCAGCGTCAACAGAACTCTCAGCGTCAACAGAACTCTCAGCATCAACAGAACTCTCAGCGTCAACAGAACTCTCAGAGTCAACAGAACTCTCAGCGTCAACAGAACTCTCAGAGTCAACAGAACTCTCTCTATCTTGGAAAGAGTGTTCAGGTGTGTTGGCCCGAGCCCACTGATTGGCCAGACTTGATCTTAATAATGAGTGCTTGTTTCCTTTGGAATGGGTTCTGTTTACAGTTTTGTATGAGTTTAAATGACATGATGCTAGATCCATCGTTGGTGGCGCAGAGAACTAATTCCATGAATAGAGAACAGAAGATCACAGGTTTGAACATCACTGATCCAGCAGCCTTCAAATAACTTAGCATATCTGTTCTCAGAACTTTAATAAAACCTCTCAGGAAAACTTTCAGGGAACCATAGTAAGACGTTCTCAGAACCTCCCTGGAACCATAGTAAGACGTTCTCAGAACCTCCCTGGAACCATAGTAAGACGTTCCCAGAACCTCCCTGGAACCATAGTAAGACGTTCCCAGAACCTCCCTGGAACCATAGTAAGATGTGGTCAGAACCTCCCTGGAACCAATAAAAGACGTTCTCAGAACCTCAGAACCTCCCTGGAACCCTCAGAACCTCCCTGGAACCATCAGAACCTCAGAACCTCCCTGGAACCAAGAAAGACGTTCTCAGAACCTCAGAACCTCCCTAGAACCATAGTTAGACGTTCTCAGAACCTCCCTGGAACCATAGTAAGACGTTCCCAGAACCTCCCTGGAACCATAGTAAGACGTTGTCAGAACCTCCCTGGAACCATAGAAAGACGTTCTCAGAACCTCAGGACTTCCCTGGAACCATAGAAAGACGTTCTCAGAACCTCAGAACCTCCCTGGAACCATAGTTAGACGTTCTCAGAACCTCAGAACTTCCCTGGAACCATAGTAAGACGTTCTCAGAACCTCCCTGGAACCATAGTTAGACGTTCTCAGAACTTCCCTGGACATCACTCTGTGATGAGGGAACGTCTACTCTGTGATGTCTAGTAACTCCACGAGGGAACGTCTACTCTGTGTTGTCTAATAACTCCATTAGGGAACGTCTACTCTGTGATGTTCAGTAACTCCATGAGGGAACGTCTACTCTGTGATGTCCAGTAACTCCATTAGGGAACGTCTACTCTGTGATGTCCAGTAACTCCATGAGGGAACGTCTACTCTGTGATGTCCAGTAACTCCATTAGGGAACGTCTACTCTGTGATGTCCAGTAACTCCCATTAGGGAACGTCTACTCTGTGATGGGCAGTATGTCCACTCCATGAGGGAACGTCTACTCTGTGATGTCCAGTAACTCCATTAGGGAACGTCTACTCTGTGATGTCCAGTAACTCCATTAGGGAACGTCTACTCTGTGATGTCTAGTAACTCCATTAGGGAACGTCCACTCTGTGATGGGCAGTAACTCCATTAGGGAATGTCCACTCTGTGATGGGCAGTAACTCCATTAGGGAACGTTCACTCTGTGATGTCTAGTAACTCCATTAGGGAACGTCCACTCTGTGATGTCTAGTAACTCCATTAGGGAACGTCCACTATGTGATGGGCAGTAACTGCATTAGGGAACATCCACTCTTTGATGTCTAGTAACTCCATTAGGGAACGTCCACTCTGTGATGTCTAGTAACTCCATTAGGGAACGTCCACTCTGTGATGTCTAGTAACTCCATTAGGGAACGTCCACTCTGTGATGGGCAGTAACTCCATTAGGGAACGTCCACTCTGTGATGTCTAGTAACTCCATTAGGGAACGTCCACTCTGTGATGTCTAGTAACTCCATTAGGGAACGTCCACTCTGTGATGGGCAGTAACTCCATTAGGGAACGTCCACTCTGTGATGTCTAGTAACTCCATGAGGGAACGTCTACTCTGTGATGTCTAGTAACTCCATTAGGGAACGTCCACTCTGTGATGTCTAGTAACTCCATTAGGGAACGTCCACTCTGTGATGTCTAGTAACTCCATTAGGGAACGTCCACTCTGTGATGGGCAGTAACTCCATTAGGGAACGTCCACTCTGTGATGTCTAGTAACTCCATTAGGGAACGTCCACCTGTGATGTCTAGTAACTCCATTAGGGAACGTCCACTCTGTGATGTCTAGTAACTCCATTAGGGAACATCCACTCTGTGATGTCTAGTAACTCCATGAGGGAACGTCCACTCTGTGATGTCTAGTAACTCATTAGGGAACGTCCACTCTGTGATGTCTAGTAACTCCATGAGGGAACGTTCACTCTGTGATGGCAGTAACTCCATTAGGGAACGTCCACTCTGTGATGTCTAGTAACTCCATGAGGGAACGTCTACTCTGTGATGTCTAGTAACTCCATTAGGGAAGTCCACTCTGTGATGTCTAGTAACTCCATTAGGGAACGTCCACTCTGTGATGTCTAGTAACTCCACGAGGGAACGTCCACTCTGTGATGTCTAGTAACTCCATGAGGGAACGTCCACTCTGTGATGTCTAGTAACTCCATGAGGGAACGTCCACTCTGTGATGTCTAGTAACTCCATGAGGGAACGTCCACTCTGTGATGTCTAGTAACTCCATGAGGGAACGTCCACTCTGTGATGTCTAGTAACTCCATGAGGGAACGTCCACTCTGTGATGTCTAGTAACTCCATGAGGGAACGTCCACTCTGTGATGTCTAGTAACTCCATGAGGAACGTCCACTCTGTGATGGGCAGTAACACCATGAAGGAACGTCTACTCTGTGATGGGCAGTAACTCCATGAGGGAACGTCTACTCTGTGATGGGCAGTAACTCCATGAGGCCGTCCACTCTGTGATGTCCAGTAACTCCATTAGGGAACGTCCACTCTGTGATGGGCAGTAACTCCATGAGGGAACGTCACTCTGTGATGGGCAGTAACTCATTCGGGGCCGTCCACTCTGTGATGGGCAGTAACTCCATTCGGCCGTCCACTCTGTGATGTCTAGTAACTCCATGAGAGAACGTCTACTCTGTGATGGGCAGTAACTCAATTCGGCCGTCCACTCTGTGATGGGCAGTAACTCCATGAGGGAACGTCTACTCTGTGATGGGCAGTAACTCCATGAGGGAACGTCTACTCTGTGATGGGCAGTAACTCCATTAGGGAACGTCTACTCTGTGATGGGCAGTAACTCAATTAGGGCCGTCCACTCTGTGATGGGCAGTAACTCCATTCGGCCGTCCACTCTGTGATGTCTAGTAACTCCATTCGGCCGTCCACTCTGTGATGGGCAGTAACTCCATGAGGGAACGTCACTCTGTGATGTCAGTAACACCATTAGGAACGTCCACTCTGTGATGGGCAGTAACTCCATTAGGGAACGTCTACTCTGTGATGGGCAGTAACTCCATTAGGGAACGTCCACTCTGTGATGTCTAGTAACTCCATTAGGGAACGTCCACCCTGTGATGTCTAGTAACTCCATTAGGGAACGTCCACTCTGTGATGTCTAGTAACTCCATTAGGGAACGTCCACTCTGTGATGTCTAGTAACTCCATTAGGGAACGTCCACTCTGTGATGTCTAGTAACTCCATTAGGGAACATCCACTCTGTGATGTCTAGTAACTCCATGAGGGAACGTCCACTCTGTGATGTCTAGTAACTCCATTAGGGAACGTCCACTCTGTGATGTCTAGTAACTCCATGAGGGAACGTCCACTCTGTGATGGGCAGTAACTCCATTAGGGAACGTCCACTCTGTGATGTCTAGTAACTCCATGAGGGAACGTCTACTCTGTGATGTCTAGTAACTCCATTAGGGAACGTCCACTCTGTGATGTCTAGTAACTCCATGAGGGAACGTCCACTCTGTGATGTCTAGTAACTCCATGAGGGAACGTCCACTCTGTGATGTCTAGTAACTCCATGAGGGAACGTCCACTCTGTGATGTCTAGTAACTCCATGAGGGAACGTCCACTCTGTGATGTCTAGTAACTCCATGAGGGAACGTCCACTCTGTGATGTCTAGTAACTCCATGAGGGAACGTCCACTCTGTGATGTCTAGTAACTCCATGAGGGAACGTCCACTCTGTGATGTCTAGTAACTCCATGAGGGAACGTCCACTCTGTGATGGGCAGTAACTCCATGAGGGAACGTCTACTCTGTGATGGGCAGTAACTCCATGAGGGAACGTCTACTCTGTGATGGGCAGTAACTCCATGAGGGAACGTCTACTCTGTTATGGGCAGTAACTCCATTCGGCCGTCCACTCTGTGATGTCCAGTAACTCCATTAGGGAACGTCTACTCTGTGATGGGCAGTAACTCCATGACGGAACGTCTACTCTGTGATGGGCAGTAACTCAATTCGGCCGTCCACTCTGTGATGGGCAGTAACTCCATTAGGGAACGTCCACTCTGTGATGGGCAGTAACTCCATGAGAGAACGTCTACTCTGTGATGGGCAGTAACTCAATTCGGCCGTCCACTCTGTGATGTCTAGTAACTCCATTAGGGAACGTCTACTCTGTGATGGGCAGTAACTCCATGAGGGAACGTCTACTCTGTGATGGGCAGTAACTCCATTAGGGAACGTCTACTCTGTGATGGGCAGTAACTCAATTCGGCCGTCCACTCTGTGATGGGCAGTAACTCAATTCGGCCGTCCACTCTGTGATGGGCAGTAACTCAAGTCGGCCGTCCACTCTGTGATGGGCAGTAACTCCATGAGGGAACGTCTACTCTGTGATGTCCAGTAACACCATTGGCCAAAGTCTACTCTGTGATGGGCAGTAACTCCATTAGGGAACGTTACTCTGTGATGGGCAGTAACTCCATTAGGGAACGTCCACTCTGTGATGTCTAGTAACTCCATTAGGGAACGTCTACTCTGTGATGGGCAGTAACTCCATTAGGGAAACTCTGTGATGTCCAGTAACTCCATCAGAGAATGTCTACTCTGTGATGTCCAGTAACTCCATTAGGGAACGTCTACTCTGTGATGTCCAGTAACTCCATCAGAGAACGTCTACTCTGTGATGTCCAGTAACTACATTAGGGAACGTCTACTCTGTGATGGGCAGTAACTCATTCTCTCCCGTCCACTCTGTGATGTCTAGTAACTCCATTAGGGAACGTCTACTCTGTGATGGGCAGTAACTCAATTCGGCCGTCCACTCTGTGATGTCTAGTAACTCCATTAGGGAACGTCTACTCTGTGATGGGCAGTAACTCAATTCGGCCGTCCACTCTGTGATGTCTAGTAACTCCATTAGGGAACGTCCACTCTGTGATGGGCAGTAACTCAATTCGGCCGTCCACTCTGTGATGGGCAGTAACTCATTCGGCCGTCCACTCTGTGATGGGCAGTAACTCAATTCGGCTGTCCACTCTGTGATGGGCAGTAACTCAAACCCGGCCGTCCACTCTGTGATGGGCAGTAACTCCATGAGGGAACGTCTACTCTGTGATGGGCAGTAACTCCATGAGGGAACGTCTACTCTGTGATGGGCAGTAACTCCATTAGGGAACGTCTACTCTGTGATGGGCAGTAACTCCATTAGGGAACGTCTACTCTGTGATGGGCAGTAACTCCATTAGGGAACGTCTACTCTGTGATGGGCAGTAACTCCATTAGGGAACGTCTACTCTGTGATGGCCAGTAACTCCATCACAGAATGTCTACTCTGTGATGTCCAGTAACTCCATTGGAACGCGTCTACTCTGTGATGTCCAGTAACTCCATCAGAGAACGTCTACTCTGTGATGTCCAGTAACTCCATTAGGGAACGTCTACTCTGTGATGGGCAGTAACTCAATTCGGCCGTCCACTCTGTGATGGCTAGTAACTCCATTAGGGAACGTCCACTCTGTGATGGGCAGTAACTCAATTCGGCCGTCCACTCTGTGATGTCTAGTAACTCCATTAGGGAACGTCCACTCTGTGATGGGCAGTAACTCTCTGCAAACTGGGCCGTCCACTCTGTGATGGGCAGTAACTCAATTCGGCCGTCCACTCTGTGATGGGCAGTAACTCAATTCGGCCGTCCACTCTGTGATGGGCAGTAACTCAATTCGGCCGTCCACTCTTTCTAAACAACACAATAAAAAAATTAAAAAACTTTCTTGAAGTGTAAAGTCTACAAAACTTAGTCCACCCTGTTCGTAAACAGATTCTAGTTTTGGAAGAAGAAAAATAAATAGAGATTATTAAGTGTGCGTTTTGGAAATTCACTCTGGAGTGCCAAAGAGCATTCTGGGTGTTTGTATATTCAGAGCCTTTTTTGCTCTCTCTGCGTGTAGAGAGAACACTGGATTCTCTGGCTGAGGAGTAGGGTTGATCCGAGCGTTCTGACCTCAACGACAGCCGAGCCACCCAAGCTAACTGGCTAACAAGCTGCTAGCTACAAATGAGAGAACAGCTCACTGAACATTACTCTCCCTGGCAGAGCTGGTTAGACTGTTTTCATGTTATCCAGAGGGTTGGTGACTGTAACTGTTCTGCTGGGTTCAATTTAATGACATTTTTTTTTGCCAATAATTACTGACACTCTCCTCTCTCTCTCTCTCTCTCTCTCTCTCTATCCAGCTTTCCCTCTCTCTATTCAGGTTTCCCTATCCTACCTCTCTATCCATGTTTCCCTCTCTCTCTATCCTGCTCTCCCTCTCTCTCTATCCTGCTCTCCCTCTTCCTCCCAGCTATCCCCTGCTCTCCATCCAGCCTCTCCCTCTCTCCGTCTATCCAGCTCTTCTGAGATCTCTCTATCCAGCTCTCTCCCTCTCCTATCCAGCTCTCTAGACCCCTCTCTCTCTATCCAGCTCCCTAGGTCCTCTATCCAGCAATCTCCCTCTCTCTCTCCATCCAGCTCTCCCCCTCTCTCCCTATCCAGCTCTCTCTCTCTCTCACCCCAGCTCTATCCAGCTCTCAGCTCTCATCCCTCTCTCTGTGCTATCCAGCTTCCTATCCCCTCTCTCTATCCAGCTCTCTTTCCTGAGGGTATCAGCTCTCTCTCTCTCCAGCTATTCCTATCCCTCTCTCTCTCTATCCAGCTCTCCTGTACTCTCTCTCACTCTCTCTCTCTCCATGGCCTCTCCTCTTTTCAGTTTATCTCTGCCTCGGATGACCCAACATAGTAGGCTCCACCCTAACCTAACATGCACCATGCCCCAGGCTCTGCAAAACAGTTATGTTCTTTGTTCTCTCCACTGCAGCGCGCACACACACACACACACACACAACACACACACACACACACACACACACACACACACACACACACACACACACACAGGAACACACACACATCGACAGTAGTTGCAGGGTAGAGCACCCCAACCCATCACATAAACCTACTCCAGTCCAGCCACACAGCCATCCAGAACACCATTTATCTATAGTGCTCTATATCAGAACCCATCTATCTATAGTGCTCTATATCAGAACCATCATCCAGAACCCATCTATCTATAGTGCTGTATATCAGAACCCATGTATATATAGTGCTCTATATCAGAACCCATCCAGAACCCATCTATCTATAGTGCCCTATATCAGAACCCATCCAGAACCCATCTATCCATAGTGCTGTATATCAGAACCCATCTATCTATAGTGTTGTATATCAGAACCCATCCAGAACCCATCTATCTATAGTGCTGTATATCAGAACCCATCCAGAACCCATCTATCCATAGTGCTGTATATGTAAACCCATCCAGAACATCTATCTATAGTGTTGTATATACAGAACCCATCTATCTATAGTGCTGTATATCAGAACCCATCCAGAACCCATCTATCCATAGTGCTGTATATCAGAACCCATCTATCTATAGTGCTGTATTTCAGAACCCATCCAGAACCCATCTATCCATAGTGCTGTATATCAGAACCCATCCAGAACACCATTTATCCATAGTGCTGTATATCAGAACCCATCTATCTATAGTGTTGTATATCAGAACCCATCCAGAACCCATCTATCTATAGTGCTGTATATCAGAACCCATCTATCTATAGTGCTGTATATCAGAACCCATCTATCTATAGTGCTGTATATCAGAACCCATCTATCTATAGTGCTCTATATCAGAACCCATCCAGAACCCATCTATCCATAGTGCTGTATATCAGAACCCATCTATCTATAGTGCTCTATGTCAGAATCCATCCAGAACATCTATCTATAGTGCTGTATAGTCAGAACCCATCTATCTATAGTGCTCTATATCAGAACCCATCCAGAACCCATCTATCCAGTGCTGTATATCAGAACCCATCTATCTATAGTGTTGTATATCAGAACCCATCCAGAACCCATCTATCTATAGTGCTGTATATCAGGGAATCCATCCAGAACCCATCTATCCATAGTGCTGTATATCAGAAACCCATCCAGAACCCATCTATCTATAGTGTTGTATATCAGAACCCATCTATCTATAGTGCTGTATATCAGAACCCATCCAGAACCCAGTCTGTATATATCCATAGTGCTGTGTAT
>NW_024609654.1:0-57500 GCF_018296145.1 Oncorhynchus tshawytscha
ATTTTATAATGTTGTATGTTTTTCCCTCGACACCACTTTCCATCAATTTGTATAGCAGACCATCATCATGTCAAATTGAGTCGAAGGCTTTTTTGAAATCAACAAAGAGTGAGAAGACTTTGCCTTTGTTTTGGTTTGTGTGTCTATTAGGGTGTGCAGGGTGAATAACGTGGTCTGTTGTACGATAATTTGGTAAAAAGCCAGTTTGACATTTGCTCAGTACATTGCTTTCGCTGAGGAAATGTACGAGTCTGCTGTTAATGATAACGCAGAGGATTTCCCCAAGGTTGCTGTTGACGCATATCCCACGGTAGTTATTGGGGTCAAATTTGTCTCCACTTTTGTGGATTGGGGCGATCAGTCCTTGGTTCCAAATATTGGGGAAGATGCCAGAGCTGAGGATGTCGTCAGACAACAAATTCCAATTGTCTAAATATAAACTCTGTATAATTTTTAATTTCATTGAGGATATGATTAAGGATGATGTTAATGAGTATAAGTTTAGCCAATTGGAATTTGTTGTCTGTATATTTAATCATTTCATTAAGGATACCATCACCACAGGCCTTTTTGGGTTGGAGGGTTTGTATTTTGTCCTGTAGTTCATTGAATGTAATTGGAGAATCCAGTGGGTTGTAGTCTTTAATAGTTGATTCTAAGGTTTGTATTTGATCATGTATATGTTTTTCTCTCACTGCTCCCTCCTCCCTCTCGCTTTCCCTCTCACCCGGGGGCTCTGCAGTGGCTCACTGGCCAGCACACACCCCTCGCAACGCACAACGCACAACGGCAACCGCAAACACACACACATTCCAGGAGGAGAGGAGTGGCTGCAGCTCTGGTCTGTGTTTGGAAGAAGAGAGGGGTGGGTTGTGTAACATCCTTATGATGACACTGACCCAGTTCTAGCAGGGAGGAGAGAGGGGGAAGGAGAGAGAGGGTGAAGGAGAGAGGGGGGGGGATTTCTCTGCTGTTTGTTCTCCTCTCTCTCTCTGCTGATGAGAAGAAATAATACTCCTCCACTGTACAGAAAGACACAGCCCCAGAGAGAGAGAGAGGGGGAAGGAGAGAGAGAGAGAGAGAGGGGGAAGGAGAGAGAGAGAGAGGGGGAAGACCCAGAGAGAGAGAGAGAGGGGGAAGACCCCAGAGCCCCAGAGAGAGAGCCCCAGAGAGCCCCAGAGAGAGAGACCCAGAGAGAGAGAGAGAGCCCCAGAGAGAGAGCCCCAGAGAGAGAGCCCCAGAGAGAGAGAGAGAGAGCCCCAGAGAGAGAGCCCCAGAGAGAGCCCCAGAGAGAGAGCCCCAGAGAGAGAGCCCCAGAGAGAGAGCCCCAGAGAGAGAGAGAGCCCCAGAGAGAGAGAGCCCCAGAGAGAGAGCCCCAGAGAGAGAGAGGAGAGAGAGAGAGGGAAGGAGAGAGAGAGAGAGAGAGAGAGAGAGCCCCAGAGAGAGAGAGAGAGAGCCCCAGAGAGAGAGAGAGAGAGAGAAGGAGAGAGAGAGCCCCAGAGAGAGAGGGAAGGAGAGAGAGAGGGGGAAAGGAAGAGAGAGAGAGAGAGAGGGGGAAGAGAGAGGGAGAGAGAGAGAGAGAGACCGGAGAGACAGAGAGAGAGAGAGAGAGAGAGAGAGAGAGAGAGAGAGAGAGAGAGAGAGAGAGAGAGAGAGAGAGAGAGAGAGAGAGAGAGAGAGAGAGAGAGAGAGAGAGAGAGAGAGAGAGAGAGAGAGAGAGAGAGAGAGAGAGAGAGAGAGAGAGAGAGAGAGAGATAGAGAGAGAGCCTATGACAACAAAAACGGGTCACAGACTCCTGACAACAAAAACGGGTCACAACTCCTGCAGCTCTGTCGCACGCTGGGTATGTACATAGTCAACGGTAGGCTTCGAGGGGACTCCTATGGTAGGTACACCTATAGCTCATCCCTTGGCAGTAGTACTGTAGACTACTTTATCACTGACCTCAACCCAGAGTCTCTCAGAGCGTTCACAGTCAGCCCACTGACACCCCTATCAGACCACAGCAAAATCACAGTCTACTTAAACAGAGCAATACTCAATCATGAGGCATCAAAGCCAAAGGAACTGAGTAACATTAAGAAATGCTATAGATGGAAGGAATGCAGTTTGGAAACCTACCAAAAAACAATTAGGCAACAACAAATTCAGTCACTTTTAGACAATTTCCTGGGTAAAACGTTCCACTGTAATAGTGAAGGTGTAAACTTGGCAGTAGAAAATCTTAACAGTATATTTGACCTCTCAGCTTCCCTATCAAATCTAAAAATCTCAAATAGAAAACTGAAGAAAATTAACAATAATGACAAATGGTTTGATGAAGAATGGAAAAATCTAAGAAAGAAATTGAGAAACCTGTCCAACCAAAAACATAGAGACCCAGAAAACCTGAGTCTACGCCTTCACTATGGTGAATCACTAAAACAATACAGAAATACACTACGGAAAAAGAAGGAACAGCATGTCAGAAATCAGCTCAATGCAATTGAAGAATCCATAGACTCTAACCACTTCTGGGAAAATTGGAAAACACTAAACAAACAACAACACGAAGAATTATCTATCCAAAATGGAGATGTATGGGTAAACCACTTCTCCAATCTTTTGGCTCTATAACAAAGAATAAAGAGCAAAAACATATACATGATCAAATACAGATCTTAGAATCAACTATTAAAGACTACCAGAACCCACTGGATTCTCCAATTACATTGAATGAGTTACAGGACAAAATAAAAACCCTCCAACCCAAAAAGGCCTGTGGTGTTGATGGTATCCTCAATGAAATGATCAAATATACAGACAACAAATTCCAATTGGCTATACTAAAACTCTTTAACATCATACTTAGCTCTGGCATCTTCCCCAATATTTGGAACCAAGGACTGATCACCCCAATCCACAAAAGTGGAGACAAATTTGACCCCAATAACTACCGTGGAATATGTGTCAACAGTAACCTTGGGAAAATCCTCTGCATTATTATTAACAGCAGACTCGTACATTTCCTCAATGAAAACAATGTACTGAGCAAATGTCAAATTGGCTTTTTACCAAATTACCGTACAACAGACCATGTATTCACCCTGCACACCCTAATTGACAACCAAACAAACCAAAACAAAGGCAAAGTCTTCTCATGCTTTGTTGATTTCAAAAAAGCCTTCGACTCAATCTGGCATGAGGGTCTGCTATACAAACTGATGGAAAGTGGTGTTGGGGGTAAAACATACGACATTATAAAATCCATGTACACAAACAACAAGTGTGCGGTTAAAATTGGCAAAAAACACACATTTCTTCACACAGGGTCGTGGGGTTAGACAGGGATGCAGCTTAAGCCCCACCCTCTTCAACATATATATCAACGAATTGGCACGGGCACTAGAAGAGTCTGCAGCACCCGGCCTCCCCCTGCTAGAATCTGAAGTCAAATGTCTGCTGTTTGCTGATGATCTGGTGCTTCTGTCACCAACCAAGGAGGGCCTACAGCAGCACCTAGATCTTATGCACAGATTCTGTCAGACCTGGGCCCTGACAGTAAATCTCAGTAAGACCAAAATAATGGTGTTCCAAAAAAGGTCCAGTCACCAGGACCACAAATACAAATTCCATCTAGACACTGTTGCCCTAGAGCACACAAAAAACTATACATACCTTGGCCTAAACATCAGCACCACAGGTAACTTCCACAAAGCTGTGAACGATCTGAGAGACAAGGCAAGAAGGGCATTCTATGCCATCAAAAGAAACATACATTTCAACATACCAATTAGGATCTGGCTAAAAATACTTGAATCAGTCATAGAGCCCATTGCCCTTTATGGTTGTGAGGTCTGGGGTCCGCTCACCAACCAAGACTTCACAAAATGGGACAAACACCAAATTGAGACTCTGCACGCAGAATTCTGCAAAAATATCCTCCGTGTACAACGTAGAACACCAAATAATGCATGCAGAGCAGAATTAGGCCGATACCCACTAATTATCAAAATCCAGAAAAGAGCTGTTAAATTCTACAACCACCTAAAAGGAAGCGATTCACAAACCTTCCATAACAAAGCCATCACCTACAGAGAGATGAACCTGGAGAAGAGTCCCCTAAGCAAGCTGGTCCTGGGGCTCTGTTCACAAACACACACTACAGAGCCCCAGGACAGCAGCACAATTAGACCCAACCAAATCATGAGAAAACAAAAAGATAACTACTTAACACATTGGAAAGAATTAACAAAAAAACAGAGCAAACTAGAATGCTATTTGGCCCTACACAGAGAGTACACAGCGGCAGAATACCTGACCACTGTGACTGACCCAAAATTAAGGAAAGCCTTGACTATGTACAGACTCAGTGAGCATAGCCTTGCTATTGAGAAAGGCCGCCGTAGGCAGACATGGCTCTCAAGAGAAGACAGGCTATGTGCTCACTGCCCACAAAATGAGGTGGAAACTGAGCTGCACTTCCTAACCTCCTGCCCAATGTATGACCATATTAGAGAGACATATTTCCCTCAGATTACACAGATCCACAAAGGATTCGAAAACAAATCCAATTTTGAAAAACTCCCATATCTACTGGGTGAAATTCCACAGTGTGCCATCACAGCAGCAAGATTTGTGACCTGTTGCCACGAGAAAAGGGCAACCAGTGAAGAACAAACACCATTGTAAATACACCCATATTTATGCTTATTTATTTGATCTTGTGTCCTTTAACCATTTGTACATTGTTAAAACACTGTATATATATATAATATGACATTTGTAATGTCTTTACTGTTTTGAAACTTCTGTATGTGTAATGTTTACTGTTAATTTTTGTTGTTTTTCACTTTATATATTCACTTTGTATGTTGTCTACCTCACTTGCTTTGGCAATGTTAACACACGTTTCCCATGCCAATAAAGCCCTTGAATTGAATTGAATTGAATTGAATTGAGAGAGAGAGCCCCCAAGATAGTTTATTTCACTTTTATATATTATCTATTTCACTTGCTTTGGCAATGTAAGCACATGTCTCCCACGCCAACAAAGCCCTTAAATTGAAAGCCCGAGGGAGGGAGAGAAAGGGGAGCAAGCCGAACAGGGGAATGAGTCAGTCTGTCTCTCTTTTCACTCTGCATCAGTTCCCCTTTTTGTCAGGCCCTTAAAATATCTGCCGTGTGGCCGAGCAGGAGGACCGTCTCTCTCTCTCTACAGCCTGACCTCAAGACCAAACCTTGGACTCAGAGAAACACGCCTTTTCCTCTTCTCTGTCTTGTCTGTTCTCTAAAGCTAGTTTATGGACTGGATCCTCCTGTGTTCTCTAAAGCTAGTTTATGGACAGGATCCTCCTGTGTTCTGTAAAGCTAGTTTATGGACTGGATCCTCCTGTGTTCTCTAAAGCTAGTTTATGGACAGGATCCTCCTGTGTTCTCTAAAGCAGGTTTATGGACCGGATCCTCCTGTGTTCTCTAAAGCAGGTTTATGGACCAGATCCTCCTGTGTTCTCTAAAGCTACAGCAGTGTGTTCTCTAAAGCTACAGCAGTGTGTTCTCTAAAGCTACAGCAGTGTGTTCTCTAAAGTTTACAGCAGTGTGTTCTGTAAAGCTACAGCAGTGTGTTCTGTAAAGCCACGGCAGTGTGTTCTGTAAAGCTACGGCAGTGTGTTCTGTAAAGCTACGGCAGTGTGTTCTGTAAAGCTACGGCAGTGTGTTCTGTAAAGCTACGGCAGTGTGTTCTGTAAAGCTACGGCAGTGTGTTCTGTAAAGCCACACCAGTGTGTTCTGTAAAGCTACGGCAGTGTGTTCTGTAAAGCTACGGCAGTGTGTTCTGTAAAGCTACAGCAGTGTGTTCTGTAAAGCTACAGCAGTGTGTTCTGTAAAGCTACAGCAGTGTGTTCTGTAAAGCTACAGCAGTGTGTTCTCTAAAGCTACAGCAGTGTGTTCTCTAAAGCTACAGCAGTGTGTTCTGTAAAGCCTACAGCAGTGTGTTCTGTAAAGCTACAGCAGTGTGTTCTGTAAAGCTACAGCAGTGTGTTCTGTAAAGACCTACAGCAGTGTGTTCTCTAAAGCTACAGCAGTGTGTTCTGTAAAGCTACAGCAGTGTGTTCTGTAAAGCTACAGCAGTGTGTTCTGTAAAGCTACAGCAGTGTGTTCTCTAAAGCTACAGCAGTGTGTTCTCTAAAGCTACAGCAGTGTGTTCTCTAAAGCTACAGCAGTGTGTTCTGTAAAGCTACAGCAGTGTGTTCTGTAAAGCTACAGCAGTGTGTTCTGTAAAGCTACAGCAGTGTGTTCTGTAAAGCTACAGCAGTGTGTTCTGTAAAGCTACAGCAGTGTGTTCTGTAAAGCTACAGCAGTGTGTTCTGTGGACATGTTCTGTAAAGCTACAGCAGTGTGTTCTGTAAAGCTACAGCAGTGTGTTCTGTAAAGCTACAGCAGTGTGTTCTGTAAAGCTACAGCAGTGTGTTCTCTAAAGCTACAGCAGTGTGTTCTCTAAAGCTACAGCAGTGTGTTCTGTAAAGCTACAGCAGTGTGTTCTGTAAAGCTACAGCAGTGTGTTCTCTAAAGCTACAGCAGTGTGTTCTCTAAAGCTACAGCAGTGTGTTCTCTAAAGCTACAGCAGTGTGTTCTGTAAAGCTACAGCAGTGTGTTCTGTAAAGCTACAGCAGTGTGTTCTCTAAAGCTACAGCAGTGTGTCCTGTAAAGCTACAGCAGTGTGTTCTCTAAAGCTACAGCAGTGTGTTCTCTAAAGCTACAGCAGTGTGTTCTCTAAAGCTACAGCAGTGTGTTCTCTAAAGCTACAGCAGTGTGTTCTGTAAAGCTACAGCAGTGTGTTCTGTAAAGCTACAGCAGTGTGTTCTGTAAAGCTACAGCAGTGTGTTCTGTAAAGCTACAGCAGTGTGTTCTGTAAAGCTACAGCAGTGTGTTCTGTAAAGCTACAGCAGTGTGTTCTGTAAAGCTACAGCAGTGTGTTCTGTAAAGCTACAGCATGTTCTGTAAAGCTACAGCAGTGTGTTCTGTAAAGCTACAGCAGTGTGTTCTGTAAAGCTACAGCAGTGTGTTCTGTAAAGCTACAGCAGTGTGTTCTCTAAAGCTACAGCAGTGTGTTCTCTAAAGCTACAGCAGTGTGTTCTGTAAAGCTACAGCAGTGTGTTCTGTAAAGCTACAGCAGTGTGTTCTGTAAAGCTACAGCAGTGTGTTCTCTAAAGCTACAGCAGTGTGTTCTCTAAAGCTACAGCAGTGTGTTCTGTAAAGCTACAGCAGTGTGTTCTGTAAAGCTACAGCAGTGTGTTCTCTAAAGCTACAGCAGTGTGTTCTGTAAAGCTACAGCAGTGTGTTCTAAAGCTACAGCAGTGTGTTCTGTAAAGCTACAGCAGTGTGTTCTGTAAAGCTACAGCAGTGTGTTCTCTAAAGCTACAGCAGTGTGTTCTGTAAAGCTACAGCAGTGTGTTCTGTAAAGCTACAGCAGTGTGTTCTGTAAAGCTACAGCAGTGTGTTCTGTAAAGCTACAGCAGTGTGTTCTGTAAAGCTACAGCAGTGTGTTCTGTAAAGCTACAGCAGTGTGTTCTGTAAAGCTACAGCAGTGTGTGTAAAGCTACAGCAGTGTGTTCTCTAAAGCTACAGCAGTGTGTTCTGTAAAGCTACAGCAGTGTGTTCTCTAAAGCTACAGCAGTGTGTTCTCTAAAGCTACAGCAGTGTGTTCTGTAAAGCTACAGCAGTGTGTTCTCTAAAGCTACAGCAGTGTGTTCTGTAAAGCTACAGCAGTGTGTTCTGTAAAGCTACAGCAGTGTGTTCTGTAAAGTGTTTTGTTTCCTTGGCCCGACACTGGTGTTGTCCTACAGCAGTGTGTTCTGTAAAGCTACAGCAGTGTGTTCTCTAAAGCTACAGCAGTGTGTTCTGTAAAGCTACAGCAGTGTTCTCTAAAGCTACAGCAGTGTGTTCTCTAAAGCTACAGCAGTGTGTTCTGTAAAGCTACAGCAGTGTGTTCTGTAAAGCTACAGCAGTGTGTTCTGTAAAGCTACAGCAGTGTGTTCTGTAAAGCTACAGCAGTGTGTTCTGTAAAGCTACAGCAGTGTGTTCTCTAAAGCTACAGCAGTGTGTTCTCTAAAGCTACAGCAGTGTGTTCTGTAAAGCCACAGCAGTGTGTTCTGTAAAGCTACAGCAGTGTGTTCTGTAAAGCTACAGCAGTGTGTTCTGTAAAGCTACAGCAGTGTGTTCTCTAAAGCTACAGCAGTGTGTTCTCTAAAGCTACAGCAGTGTGTTCTGTAAAGCTACAGCAGTGTGTTCTCTAAAGCTACAGCAGTGTGTTCTCTAAAGCTACAGCAGTGTGTTCTCTAAAGCTACAGCAGTGTGTTCTCTAAAGCTACAGCAGTGTGTTCTCTAAAGCTACAGCAGTGTGTTCTCTAAAGCTACAGCAGTGTGTTCTGTAAAGCCTACAGCAGTGTGTTCTGTAAAGCTACAGCAGTGTGTTCTGTAAAGCTACAGCAGTGTGTTCTCTAAAGCTACAGCAGTGTGTTCTGTAAAGCTACAGCAGTGTGTTCTGTAAAGCTACAGCAGTGTGTTCTGTAAAGCTACAGCAGTGTGTTCTGTAAAGCTACAGCAGTGTGTTCTGTAAAGCTACAGCAGTGTGTTCTGTAAAGCTACAGCAGTGTGTTCTGTAAAGCTACAGCAGTGTGTTCTGTAAAGCTACAGCAGTGTGTTCTCTAAAGCTACAGCAGTGTGTTCTCTAAAGCTACAGCAGTGTGTTCTGTGGACATGTTCTGTTTTGGGCTCTTGTCATTTTCAGAGAGAATCACCCCAGGGGAGAGGTAAACAACTTTATTTCCATACAGGTCATGTAACTGTCGTCTTGTGTTCTGGTGTACCGTGTTTAGTAAAATAACCTCTACCTTTTACGAGTTCTGACTCTAGCCATGGGCAAAGATATTGTGTGCTATAGCTTGTTTCCAACATTAGGGATGAAGTCGAATCTGCTTTGTGTTTTGTTTCCTTGGCCCGACACTAACGAGTATCGCAGTACTGGTGTTGTCCTGCCACTACTAGCCTGGCTATTGTGATTGGGACGTTTGCCTCCCGTTGTGAATGGTTCGGTCTGTTGATTTGGGAGGTCGTGGTTGTTAGAGCCTAGAACGGAGTCTGTCTGGATGTTGTCTGTTAGCTTCCTATCCAACACACAGCCATTATGATGTGTCTAAGTATGGACTGAGCTCCTCCTGACTAACCTACCTCCTGCAGTACGTACCAGTGCACTACACTACGTACCAGTACACTACACTACGTACCAGTACACTACACTACGTACCAGTACACTACACTACGTACCAGTACACTACACTACGTACCAGTAACACTACACTACGTACCAGTACACTACACTACGTACCAGTACACTACGTACCAGTACACTACACTACGTACCAGTACACTACACTACGTACCAGTACACTACACCACGTACCAGTACACTACACTACGTACCAGTACACTACACCACGTACCAGTAACACTACACTACGTACCAGTAACACTACACTACGCACCAGTACACTACACTACGTACCAGTAACACTACACTACGTACCAGTAACACTACACTACGTACCAGTACACTACACTACGTACCAGTACACTACACTACGTACCAGTACACACACTACACTACGTACCAGTACACTACACTACGTACCAGTAAAACTACACTACGTACCAGTAAATCCATGTACCAGTACACTACACTACGTACCAGTAACACTACATACCAGTACACTACGTACCAGTAAAACTACATACCAGTAACACTACGTACTAGTACACTACACTACATACCAGTAACACTACGTACCAGTACACTACACTACGTACCAGTAACACTACGTACCAGTAACATGTAGAGATCTGGAATATAGAGCTGCTCACTGACAGCTTGGCTGGTCATGTAGAGGACTGGAATATAGAGCTGCACACTGACAGCTTGGCTGGTCATGTAGAGGACTGGAATATAGAGCTGCACACTGACAGCTTGGCTGGTCATGTAGAGGACTGGAATATAGAGCTGCACACTGACAGCTTGGCTAGTCATGTAGAGGACTGGAATATAGAGCTGCACACTGACAGCTTGGCTAGTCATGTAGAGGACTGGAATATAAAGCTGCACACTGACAGCTTGGCTAGTCATGTAGAGGACTGGAATATAGAGCTGCACACTGACAGCTTGGCTAGTCATGTAGAGGACTGGAATATAAAGCTGCACACTGACAGCTTGGCTATTCATGTAGAGGACTGGAATATAGAGCTGTGTGTCTGTGTGCTGTAGGGAGAGACTGATTGTGTGTGCCTGTGTTCCACTGTGACCTTCATCAGATAGCAGCGTTCTGTCCCCCCCGGCTGTCGGAACCTTTCACAGGATGATGAAGCCTCGACACACACACACACACACACACACACACACACACACACACACACACACACACACACACACACACACACACACACACACACACACACACACTACTTAGCTCTGCATGAGCTGCAGCCCACTCCTTTGCATTCCAGTGCACTCAGCCTTATCAAATATTTACTGTTGAGTTATGGCTGCTACCCGCTCTGCAAGGTAACAGACAGGGAAGGCTGATGTTTATGGCTGCTACCCGCTCTGCAAGGAACGGACAGGGAAGGCTGATGTTTAGGGCTGCTACCCGCTCTGCGGACAGGAACGGAAGGGAAGCTCTGGGAAGGCTGATGTTTAGGGCTGCTACCTGCTCTGCAAGGTAACAGACAGGGAAGGCTGATGTTTATGGCTGCTACCCGCTCTGCAAGGGAACGGACAGGGAAGGCTGATGTTTAGGGCTGCTACCCGCTCTGCAAGGGAACGGACAGGGAAGGGGAAGGCTGATGTTTAGGGCTGCTACCTGCTCTGCAAGGTAACGGACAGGGAAGGCTGATGTTTAGGGCTGCTACCCGCTCTGCAAGGAACGGACAGGGAAGGGGAAGGCTGATGTTTAGGGCTGCTACCCGCTCTGTAAAGGGAAACGGACAGGGAAGGGGAAGGCTGATGTTTAGGGCTGCTACCCGCTCTGCAAGGGAACGGACAGGGAAGGGGAAGGCTGATGTTTAGGGCTGCTACCCGCTCTGCAAGGGAACGGACAGGGAAGGGGAAGGCTGATGTTTTTACCCGCTCTGCAAGGGAACGGACAGGGAAGGGGAAGGCTGATGTTTAGGGCTACCCGCTCTGCAAGGAACGGACAGGGAAGGGGAAGGCTGATGTTTAGGGCTGCTACCCGCTCTGCTACGGACAGGGAAGGGGAAGGCCGCTCTGCAAGGAACGGACAGGGAAGGGGAAGGCTGATGTTTAGGGCTGCTACCCGCTCTGCAAGGAACGGACAGGGAAGGGGAAGGCTGATGTTTAGGGCTGCTACCCGCTCTGCAAGGTAACGGACAGGGAAGGGGAAGGCTGATGTTTAGGGCTGCTACCTGCTCTGCAAGGTAACGGACAGGGAAGGCTGATGTTTTGAGAATGCTTTGTCTGCAGAATGGACATGCTCTCTCAGAGAACCCGGTGGTCTTTTCTCCCTGACAGATCAAAGGAGAGTGTGTGGTGTTTCTCTGGTGTGTAGCTGTGTGCTGAGTGTTGACACAGAGGGATCCCTCCCTGTCACAGTGCTGACTGTTGACACAGAGGGATCCCTCCCTGTCACAGTGCTGACTGTTGACACAGAGGGATCCCTCCCTGTCAGTTATTTAACATGGCTATATACAGGTAATAACATGGCTATATACAGTAAGTACCAGGTAATAACATGGCTATATATAGGAGGTACCAGGTAATACCATGGCTATATACAGGAAGTACCAGGTAATAACATGGCTATATACAGGAAGTACCAGGTAATAACATGGCTATATACAGGAAGTACCAGTACTGAGTGGATGTACAGGGCTACCAGGTAATTGAGGTAGATATGTACAGGGGCACCAGGTAATTGAGGTAGATATGTACAGGGGCACCAGGTAATTGAGGTAGATATGTACACATAACTAGGAATATAGTTACAGTACACTGCTGCTACTGTTGATTATCTGTATGTGATGAGGCAAAATAGTTGATGCATGAAGGGTAAATGCAGACAGTCCAGTTAACTATTTGGTTACTATTTAACTAACTATTTAGCAGTCTTATGGCTGGAGTCTGTGGGTGGGTGGCTGGAGTCTGTGTGGGCGGGTGGCTGGAGTCTGTGTGGGTGGGTGGGTGGGTGGCTGTAGTCTGTGTGGGTGGGTGGCTGTAGTCTGTGTGGGTGGGTGGCTGTAGTCTGTGTGGGTGGGTGGCTGTAGTCTGTGTGGGTAGGTGGCTGTAGTCTGTGTGGGTGGGTGGTTGTAGTCTGTGTGGGTAGGTGGTTGTAGTCTGTGTGGGTGGGTGGCTGTAGTCTGTGGGTGGCTGTAGTCTGTGTGGGTGGGTGGCTGTAGTCTGTGTGGGTAGGTGGCTGTAGTCTGTGTGGGTGGGTGGTTGTAGTCTGTGGGTAGGTGGTTGTAGTCTGTGTGGGTGGGTGGCTGTAGTCTGTGGGTGGCTGTAGTCTGTGTGGGTGGGTTGCTGTAGTGTGTGTGGGTGGGTGGCTGTAGTGTGGGTGGGTGGGTGGGTGGGTGGCTGTAGTCTGTGTGGGTGGGTGGCTGTAGTCTGTGGGTGGGTGGGTGGCTGTAGTCTGTGTGGGTGGGTGGGTGGCTGTAGTCTGTGTGGGTGGGTGGCTGTAGTCTGTGTGGGTGGGTGGCTGTAGTCTGTGTGGGTAGGTGGCTGTAGTCTGTGTGGGTGGGTGGCTGTAGTCTGTGGGTGGGTGGATGTAGTCTGTGTGGGTGGGTGGGTGGATGTAGTCTGTGTGGGTGGGTGGCTGTAGTCTGTGTGGGTGGGTGGCTGTAGTCTGTGTGGGTGGGTGGCTGTAGTCTGTGTGGGTGGGTGGCTGGAGTCTGTGTGGGTAGGTGGCTGTAGTCTGTGTGGGTGGGTGGCTGTAGTCTGTGTGGGTGGGTGGCTGTTGGGTGTGTGGGTAGGTGGCTGTTGGGTGTGTGGGTAGGTGGCTGTAGTCTGTGTGGGTGGGTGGCTGTAGGGTGTGTGGGTGGGTGGCTGTAGGGTGTGTGGGTGGGTGGCTGTAGGGTGTGTGGGTGGGTGGCTGTAGGGTGTGTGGGTGGGTGGCTGTAGTCTGTGTGGGTGGGTGGCTGGAGTCTGTGTGGGTAGGTGGCTGTAGTCTGTAGGGTGTGTGGGTGGGTGGCTGTAGTCTGTGTGGGTGGGTGGCTGTAGTCTGTGTGGGTGGGTGGCTGTAGTCTGTGTGGGTGGGTGGCTGTAGGGTGTGTGGGTGGGTGGCTGTAGTCTGTGTGGGTGGGTGGCTGTAGTCTGTGTGGGTGGGTGGCTGTAGGGTGTGTGGGGTGTGGGTGGGTGGCTGTAGCCTGTGTGGGTGGGTGGCTGTAGGGTGTGTGGGTGGGTGGCTGTAGGGTGTGTGGGTGGGTGGCTGTAGGGTGTGTGGGTGGGTGGCTGTAGTCTGTGTGGGTGGGTGGCTGGAGTCTGTGTGGGTGGGTGGCTGTAGTCTGTAGGGTGTGTGGGTGGGTGGCTGTAGTCTGTGTGGGTGGGTGGCTGTAGTCTGTGTGGGTGGGTGGCTGTAGTCTGTGTGGGTGGGTGGCTGTAGGGTGTGTGGGTGGGTGGCTGTAGCCTGTGTGGGTGGGTGGCTGTAGCCTGTGTGGGTGGGTGGCTGTAGTCTGTGTGGGTGGGTGGCTGTAGTCTGTGTGGGTGGGTGGCTGTAGGGTGTGTGGGTGGGTGGCTCTAGTCTGTGTGGGTGGGTGGCTGTAGGGTGTGTGGGTGGGTGGCTGTAGTCTGTGTGGGTGGGTGGCTGTAGTCTGTGTGGGTGGGTGGCTGTAGTCTGTGTGGGTGGGTGGCTGTAGGGTGTGTGGGTGGGTGGCTGTAGTCTGTGTGGGTGGGTGGCTGTAGTCTGTGTGGGTGGGTGGCTGTAGTCTGTGTGGGTGGGTGGCTGTAGGGTGTGTGGGTGGGTGGCTGTAGTCTGTGTGGGTGGGTGGCTGTAGTCTGTGTGGGTGGGTGGCTGTAGCCTGTGTGGGTGGGTGTAGTCTGTGTGGGTGGGTGGCTGTAGTCTGTGTGGGTGGGTGGCTGTAGTCTGTGTGGGTGGGTGGCTGTAGTCTGTGTGGGTGGGTGGCTGTAGGGTGTGTGGGTGGGTGGCTGTAGTCTGTGTGGGTGGGTGGCTGTAGGGTGGGTGTGGCTGTAGTCTGTGTGGGTGGGTGGCTGTAGTCTGTGTGGGTGGGTGGCTGTAGTCTGTGTGGGTGGGTGGCTGTAGGGTGTGTGGGTGGGTGGCTGTAGTCTGTGTGGGTGGGTGGCTGTAGTCTGTGTGGGTGGGTGGCTGTAGGGTGTGTGGGTGGGTGGCTGTAGTCTGTGTGGGTGGGTGGCTGTAGTCTGTGTGGGTGGGTGGCTGTAGTCTGTGTGGGTGGGTGGCTGTAGCCTGTGTGGGTGGGTGGCTGTAGTCTGTGTGGGTGGGTGGCTGTAGTCTGTGTGGGTGGGTGGCTGTAGGGTGTGTGGGTGGGTGGCTGTAGTCTGTGTGGGTGGGTGGGTGGGTGGCTGTAGTCTGTGTGGGTGGGTGGCTGTAGTCTGTGTGGGTGGGTGGCTGTAGGGTGTGTGGGTGGGTGGCTGTAGTCTGTGTGGGTGGGTGGCTGTAGCCTGTGTGGGTGGGTGGCTGTAGTCTGTGTGGGTGGGTGGCTGTAGTCTGTGTGGGTGGGTGGCTGTAGTCTGTGTGGGTGGGTGGCTGTAGTCTGTGTGGGTGGGTGGCTGTAGTCTGTGTGGGTGGGTGGCTGTAGTCTGTGTGGGTGGGTGGCTGTAGGGTGTGTGGGTGGGTGGCTGTAGTCTGTGGGTGGGTGGCTGTAGTCTGTGTGGGTGGGTGGCTGTAGTCTGTGTGGGTGGGTGGCTGTAGTCTGTGTGGGTGGGTGGCTGTAGTCTGTGTGGGTGGGTGGCTGTAGTCTGTGTGGGTGGGTGGCTGTAGGGTGTGTGGGTGGGTGGCTGTAGTCTGTGTGGGTGGGTGGCTGTAGTCTGTGTGGGTGGGTGGCTGTAGGGTGTGTGGGTGGGTGGCTGTAGTCTGTGTGGGTGGGTGGCTGTAGTCTGTGTGGGTGGGTGGCTGTAGTCTGTGTGGGTGGGTGGCTGTAGGGTGTGTGGGTGGGTGGCTGTAGTCTGTGTGGGTGGGTGGCTGTAGTCTGTGTGGGTGGGTGGCTGTAGGGTCTGTGTGGGTGGGTGGCTGTAGTCTGTGTGGGTGGGTGGCTGTAGTCTGTGTGGGTGGGTGGCTGTAGTCTGTGTGGGTGGGTGGCTGTAGCCTGTGTGGGTGGGTGGCTGTAGTCTGTGTGGGTGGGTGGCTGTAGTCTGTGTGGGTGGGTGGCTGTAGGGTGTGTGGGTGGGTGGCTGTAGTCTGTGTGGGTGGGTGGGTGGCTGTAGTCTGTGTGGGTGGGTGGCTGTAGTCTGTGTGGGTGGGTGGCTGTAGGGTGTGTGGGTGGGTGGCTGTAGTCTGTGTGGGTGGGTGGCTGTAGTCTGTGTGGGTGGGTGGCTGTAGTCTGTGTGGGTGGGTGGCTGTAGTCTGTGTGGGTGGGTGGCTGTAGTCTGTGTGGGTGGGTGGCTGTAGTCTGTGTGGGTGGGTGGCTGTAGTCTGTGTGGGTGGGTGGCTGTAGTCTGTGTGGGTGTGGGTGGGTGGTGGGTGTGGCTGTAGTCTGTGGGTGGGTGGCTGTAGTCTGTGGGTGGGTGGCTGTAGTCTGTGTGGGTGGGTGGCTGTAGTCTGTGTGGGTGGGTGGCTGTAGTCTGTGTGGGTGGGTGGCTGTAGGCTGTGGGTGGGTGGCTGTAGGGTGGGTGGGTGGCTGTAGTCTGTGTGGGTGGGTGGCTGTAGTCTGTGTGGGTGGGTGGCTGTAGTCTGTGGTGGGTGGGTGGCTGTAGTCTGTGTGGGTGGGTGGCTGTAGTCTGTGTGGGTGGGTGGCTGTAGCCTGTGTGGGTGGGTGGCTGTAGTCTGTGTGGGTGGGTGGCTGTAGTCTGTGTGGGTGGGTGGCTGTAGTCTGTGTGGGTGTGGGTGGGTGGCTGTAGTCTGTGTGGGTGGGTGGCTGTAGTCTGTGTGGGTGGGTGGCTGTAGTCTGTGTGGGTGTGTGGGTGGGTGGGTGGCTGTAGCCTGTGTGGGTGGGTGGCTGTAGTCTGTGTGGGTGGGTGGCTGTAGTCTGTGTGGGTGGGTGGCTGTAGTCTGTGTGGGTGGGTGGCTGTGTGGGTGGGTGGCTGTAGTCTGTGTGGGTGGGTGGCTGTAGTCTGTGTGGGTGGGTGGCTGTAGTCTGTGTGGGTGGGTGGCTGTAGGGTCTGTGTGGGTGGGTGGCTGTAGTCTGTGTGGGTGGGTGGCTGTAGTCTGTGTGGGTGGGGGTGGCTGTGGGTGGGTGGCTGTGTGTGGGTGGGTGGCTGTAGTCTGTGTGGGTGGGTGGCTGTAGTCTGTGTGGGTGTGTGGGTGGGTGGCTGTAGTCTGTGTGGGTGGGTGGCTGTAGTCTGTGTGGGTGGGTGGGCTGTAGTCTGTGTGGGTGGGTGGCTGTAGTCTGTGTGGGTGGGTGGCTGTAGTCTGTGTGGGTGGGTGGCTGTAGTCTGTGTGGGTGGGTGGCTGTAGTCTGTGTGGGTGGGTGGCTGTAGTCTGTGTGGGTGGGTGGCTGTAGTCTGTGTGGGTGGGTGGCTGTAGTCTGTGTGGGTGGGTGGCTGTAGTCTGTGTGGGTGGGTGGCTGTAGTCTGTGTGGGTGGGTGGTGTAGTCTGTGTGGGTGGGTGGCTGTAGTCTGTGTGGGTGGGTGGCTGTAGTCTGTGTGGGTGGGTGGCTGTAGTCTGTGTGGGTGGGTGGCTGTAGTCTGTGTGGGTGGGTGGCTGTAGTCTGTGTGGGTGGGTGGCTGTAGTCTGTGTGGGTGGGTGGCTGTAGTCTGTGTGGGTGGGTGGCTGTAGTCTGTGTGGGTGGGGGCTGGGTGGGTGGCTGTAGTCTGTGTGGGTGGGTGGCTGTAGTCTGTGTGGGTGGGTGGCTGTAGTCTGTGTGGGTGGGTGGCTGTGGGTGGCTGTGTGGGTGGGTGGCTGTAGTCTGTGTGGGTGGGTGGGTAGTGTGTGGGTGGGTGGCTGTAGTCTGTGTGGGTGGGTGGCTGTAGTCTGTGTGGGTGGGTGGTGGGTGGGTGGCTGTAGTCTGTGTGGGTGGGTGGCTGTAGTCTGTGTGGGTGGGTGGCTGTAGTGTGTGGGTGGGTGGCTGTAGTCTGTGTGGGTGGGTGGCTGTAGTCTGTGTGGGTGGGTGGCTGTAGTCTGTGTGGGTGGGTGGCTGTAGTGTGTGGGTGGGTGGCTGTAGTCTGTGTGGGTGGGTGGCTGTAGTCTGTGTGGGTGGGTGGCTGTAGTCTGTGTGGGTGGGTGGCTGTAGGGTGTGTGGGTGGGTGGCTGTAGTCTGTGTGGGTGGGTGGCTGTAGTCTGTGTGGGTGGGTGGCTGTAGGGTCTGTGTGGGTGGGTGGCTGTAGTCTGTGTGGGTGGGTGGCTGTAGTCTGTGTGGGTGGGTGGCTGTAGTGTGTGGGTGGGTGGCTGTAGTCTGTGTGGGTGGGTGGCTGTAGTCTGTGTGGGTGGGTGGCTGTAGTCTGTGTGGGTGGGTGGCTGTAGCCTGTGTGGGTGGGTGGCTGTAGTCTGTGTGGGTGGGTGGCTGTAGTCTGTGTGGGTGGGTGGCTGTAGCCTGTGTGGGTGGGTGGCTGTAGTCTGTGTGGGTGGGTGGCTGTAGTCTGTGTGGGTGGGTGGCTGTAGTCTGTGTGGGGGTGGGTGGCTGTGTGGGCCTGTGTGGGTGGGTGGCTGTAGTCTGTGTGGGTGGGTGGCTGTAGTCTGTGTGGGTGGGTGGCTGTAGTCTGTGTGGGTGGGTGGCTGTAGTCTGTGTGGGTGGGTGGCTGTGGCTGTAGTCTGTGTGGGTGGGTGGCTGTAGTCTGTGTGGGTGGGTGGCTGTAGTCTGTGTGGGTGGGTGGGTAGCCTGTGTGGGTGGGTGGCTGTAGCCTGTGTGGGTGGGTGGCTGTAGCCTGTGTGGGTGGGTGGCTGTAGTCTGTGTGGGTGGGTGGCTGTAGCCTGTGTGGGTGGGTGGCTGTAGTCTGTGTGGGTGGGTGGCTGTAGTCTGTGTGGGTGGGTGGCTGTAGCCTGTGTGGGTGGGTGGCTGTAGTCTGTGTGGGTGGGTGGCTGTAGTCTGTGTGGGTGGGTGGCTGTACTGTGTGGGTGGGTGGCTGAGTCTGTGTGGGTGGGTGGCTGTAGTCTGTGTGGGTGGGTGGCTGTAGCCTGTGTGGGTGGGTGGCTGTAGTCTGTGTGGGTGGGTGGCTGTAGTCTGTGTGGGTGGGTGGCTGTAGCCTGTGTGGGTGGGTGGCTGTAGTCTGTGTGGGTGGGTGGCTGTAGTCTGTGTGGGTGGGTGGCTGTAGCCTGTGTACGTGTGCCACTGTGTGTCTTATTACAGGATGGGGAGAAACAGTCATTTGACGGTCAACGTCTAATTTCCTTTCATTTGAAACATGTCTGGTCTGAGTCAAACCATACAGCCTTTATGAGAAAGGCATGTTTGGGAGAGAGACTGCAGATTGAGGAACCAGAGGGAACTGACACACATGCTGTATCCCATTTTACCAAGAGGGATCAGTGCTCGTTAGTAGTATATGCTTTGACAGAGTTGACATTTATAGTGGCCATTTTGTTGTGTTGTATTCAAAAGTTATTTAAGACTGTGAGAGATTAGTGTTATTTCTGTCTCACAGATGTGTTCTCTTTATATCAGTCAGGCCTGGTGAGCCATCCGAGGTTGAACAGTGTTTATACTGTATCTGTGGTCATTACTGGGCTGTTTCTCTGTTGTATCACTGTGGGAAACCAGGTTATACTACTGTGGGAATCCAGGTTATATTACTGGGGGAAACCAGGTTATACTGGGCTGTTTCTCTGTTGTATCACTGTGGGAAACCAGGTTATATTACTGTGGGAAACCAGGTTATATTACTGGGGGAAACCAGGTTATACTGGGCTGTTTCTCTGTTGTATCACTGTGGGAAACCAGGTTATATTACTGTTATATTACTGGGGAAACCAGGTTATATTACTGGGGGAAACCAGGTTATACTGGGCTGTTTCTCTGTTGTATCACTGTGGGAAAGCAGGTTATATTACTGTGGGAAACCAGGTTATATTACTGGGGGAAACCAGGTTATATTACTGGGGGAAAGCAGGTTATATTACTGGGGGAAAGCAGGTTATATTACTGTGGGAAACCAGGTTATATTACTGTGGGAAAGCAGGTTATATTACTGTGGGAAACCAGGTTATATTACTGGGGGAAACCAGGTTATATTACTGGGGGAAACCAGGTTATATTACTGGGGGGCAGGTTATCTGGGCTTGTTGTATTACTGTGGGAAACCAGAGTCCCAGAGTGTGGTGTGTCCCAGTGTGGTGTGTCCCAGAGTGTGGTGTGTCCCAGAGTGTGGTCCCAGAGTGTGGTGTGTCCCAGAGTGGGTGGTGTGTCCCAGAGTGTGGTGTGTCCCAGAGTGTGTGGTGTGTCCCAGAGTGTGGTGTGTCCCAGAGTGTGGTGTGTCCCAGAGTGTGGTGTGTCCCAGAGTGTGGTGTGTCCCAGAGTGTGGGGTGTGTCCCAGAGTGTGTGGTGGTGTGTCCCAGAGTGTGTGGGGTGTGTCCCAGAGTGTGTGGGGTGTGTCCCAGAGTGTGTGGGGTGTGTCCCAGAGTGTGTGTCCCAGGGTGTGTCCCAGAGTGTGTGGGGTGTCCCAGAGTGTGGGGTGTGTCCCAGAGTGTGTGGGGTGTGTCCCAGAGTGGAGTCAGAGTGGAGTTTTGTTTAGACATGTAGCTAGCTAGCTAAACAATGATAATCCCAACTCATAACGTTACTACCCTGCATGAATCTGCAGGTAGCTAACCAACCAGGTTCAATGGTAGCTAGCTAACATTAGACTATAACTAGCAATGCAAATGTCTCTGAGATACAAATAATATTACTGCACAGATCATACATGTAGTGTTAGCTAGCTAACAGTACACTTTAACTTGAAATTACAATTACCTTCTAACACAATGGTCCGGTGTCATGCCACTGTACTGTCTGTCTCTCTAGCTGTCTCTCTCTCTAGCTGTCTCTCTCTCTAGCTGTCTCTCTCTCTACCTGTCTCTCTCTCTCTGGCTGTGTCTCGCTCTCTCTCTCTCTCTCTCTCTCTCTGGCTGTCTCGCTCTCGCTCGCTCTCTCGCTCTCGCTCTCGCTCGCTCTCTCTGGCTGTGTCTCGCTCTCTCTGGCTGTGTCTCGCTCTCTCTGGCTGTGTCTCGCTCTCTCTGGCTGTGTCTCGCTCTCTCTGGCTGTGTCTCGCTCTCTCTGGCTGTGTCTCGCTCTCTCTGGCTGTGTCTCGCTCTCTCTGGCTGTGTCTCGCTCTCTCTGGCTGTGTCTCGCTCTCTCTGGCTGTGTCTCGCTCTCTCTGGCTGTGTCTCGCTCTCTCTCTGGCTGTGTCTCGCTCTCTCTCTCTGGCTGTGTCTCGCTCTCTCTCTCTGGCTGTGTCTCGCTCTCTCTCTCTGGCTGTGTCTCGCTCTCTCTCTCTGGCTGTGTCTCGCTCTCTCTCTCTGGCTGTGTCTCGCTCTCTCTGGCTGTGTCTCGCTCTCTCTGGCTGTGTCTCGCTCTCTCTCTGGCTGTGTCTCGCTCTCTCTCTGGCTGTGTCTCGCTCTCTCTCTGGCTGTGTCTCGCTCTCTCTCTGGCTGTGTCTCGCTCTCTCTCTGGCTGTGTCTCGCTCTCTCTCTGGCTGTGTCTCTCTCTCTGGCTGTGTCTCGCTCGCTCTCTCTGGCTGTGTCTCGCTCTCTCTCTGGCTGTGTCTCGCTCTCTCTCTGGCTGTGTCTCGCTCGCTCTCTGGCTGTGTCTCGCTCTCTCTCTGGCTGTGTCTCGCTCTCTCTGGCTGTGTCTCGCTCTCTCTCTGGCTGTGTCTCGCTCTGGCTCTCTCTGGCTGTGTCTCGCTCTCTCTCTGGCTGTGTCTCGCTCTCTCTCTGGCTGTGTCTCTCTCTGGCTGTGTCTCGCTCTCTCTGGCTGTGTCTCGCTCTCTCTCTGGCTGTGTCTCGCTCTCTCTCTGGCTGTGTCTCGCTCTCTCTCTGGCTGTGTCTCGCTCTCTCTGGCTGTGTCTCGCTCTCTCTCTGGCTGTGTCTCGCTCTCTCTCTGGCTGTGTCTCGCTCTCTCTCTGGCTGTGTCTCGCTCTCTCTCTGGCTGTGTCTCGCTCTCTCTCTGGCTGTGTCTCGCTCTCTCTCTGGCTGTGTCTCGCTCTCTCTCTGGCTGTGTCTCGCTCTCTCTCTCTGGCTGTGTCTCGCTCTCTCTCTGGCTGTCTCTCTGTCTCTGGCTCTCTCTCTCTCGCTGTCTCTGTCGCTCTCTCTCGCTGTCTCTGTCGCTCTGTGTCTGTCTCTCTCTGTCTCTCTGTCTGTGTGAGTTTCTATATTTATCTGCCCTAGGACAGTCAGATGGAGCTCCTGCCTGCAGTGCAGTGTATCACAGGGTTGGTTGGACAGCAGCTGTAGCCTCGTTTCAACTCCTCCGATAAGGGACTGTTGACACCCTATTCCCTATGTAGTGCACTACATGGCACCCTATTCCCTGTGTAGTGCACTACATGGCACCCTATTCCCACGGCACCCCAGTCACCTACCAGACCGTGTTTACTCACTTAGTGACGGTCTGATGATACAAAAACTCTGTAATCTGACCTGCCCTGTGCCCTGTGCCCTGCCCTGTGCCCTGCCCTGTGCCCTGCTCTGAACTCTGTGCCATGCCCTGTGCCCTGCTCTGAACTCTGTGCCCTGCTCTGAGCCCTGCCCTGCCCTGCTCTGTGCCCTGCTCTGTGCCCTGCTCTGTGCCCTGCCCTGTGCCCTGCTCTGAACTCTGTGCCATGCTCTGTGCCCTGCTCTGTGCCCTGCTCTGAACTCTGTGCCATGCTCTGTGCCCTGCCCTGCTCTGAACTCTGTGCCCTGTGCCCTGCCCTGTGCCCTGCCCTGTGCCCTGCCCTGAGCCCTGCTCTGAACTCTGTGCCATGCCCTGTGCCCTGCTCTGTGCCCTGCCCTGTGCCCTGCTCTGAACTCTGTGCCCTGCTCTGAGCCCTGCCTTGTGCCCTGCCCTGTGCCCTGCTCTGTGCCCTGCCCTGTGCCCTGCTCTGTGCCATGCCCTGTGCCCTGCTCCCTGCCTGCCCTGTGCCCTGCTCTGAACTCTGTGCCATGCTCTGTGCCCTGCTCTGAACTCTGTGCCATGCTCTGTGCCCTGCTCTGAACTCTGTGCCATGCTCTGTGCCCTGCTCTGAACTCTGTGCCCTGCCCTGTGCCCTGCTCTGAACTCTGTGCCATGCTCTGAGCCCTGCTCTGTGCCCTGCCCTACTCAGACTCACACCCAGGCCACCTGATGGTCTGTTCCTGTACCCTGCTCTGACAGAATCCTCCCTACTCAGACTCACACCCAGGCCACCTGATGGTCTGTTCCTGTACCCTGCTCTGACAGAATCCTCCCTACTCAGACTCACACCCAGGCTACGTGATGGTCTGTTCCTGTACCCTGCTCTGACAGAATCCTCCCTACTCAGACTCACACCCAGGCCACCTGATGGTCTGTTCCTGTACCCTGCTCTGACAGAATCCTCCCTACTCAGACTCACACCCAGGCCACCTGATGGTCTGTTCCTGTACCCTGCTCTGACAGAATCCTCCCTAATCAGATTCACACCCAGGCTACGTGATGGTCTGTTCCTGTACCCTGCTCTGACAGAATCCTCCCTACTCAGACTCACACCCAGGCTACGTGATGGTCTGTTCCTGTACCCTGCTCTGACAGAATCCTCCCTACTCAGACTCACACCCAGGCTACGTGATGGTCTGTTCCTGTACCCTGCTCTGACAGAATCCTCCCTACTCAGATTCACACCCAGGCTACGTGATGGTCTGTTCCTGTACCCTGCTCTGACAGAATCCTCCCTACTCAGATTCACACCCAGGCTACGTGATGGTCTGTTCCTGTACCCTGCTCTGACAGAATCCTCCCTACTCAGACTCACACCCAGGCCACCTGATGGTCTGTTCCTGTGCCCTGCCCTACTCAGACTCACACCCAGGCTACGTGATGGTCTGTTCCTGTACCCTGCTCTGACAGAATCCTCCCTACTCAGACTCACACCCAGGCCACCTGATGGTCTGTTCCTGTACCCTGCTCTGACAGAATCCTCCCTACTCAGATTCACACCCAGGCTACGTGATGGTCTGTTCCTGTACCCTGCTCTGACAGAATCCTCCCTACTCAGACCCACACCCAGGCTACGTGATGGTCTGTTCCTGTACTGTAGCAGTTGGAATGCATCTGAGTGGCTGTGTGACTGTGTGTGTTGCTGCAGCAGTGAGATGGAGGGGAGATGAGAGAGTTGAGCCCTGCAGGGAGGCTGATAGACAGTGACATCAGTGATGGGTGATCAGCGGGGGGGGAAGAGGCACATCAGAGTGACAGGCTGCCTTTGAACTGTCTGATAGCAGCAGCTCTCTGCAGCAGTGTTCCTCTTTTAGTTGTCTGTCTGTTTCTGTCTGACTTCTATCATCATCATCATAATCATTATTATCAACATCATTATCAACATATTATTATTTATTATTATCATTATTAAAATCATCATTATTATCAACATCATTATCAACATATTATTATTTATTATTATCATTATTAAAATCATTATCAACATCATTATCAACATATTATTATGTATTATTATCATTATTAAAATCATCATCATAATCATTATTATCAACATCATTATCAACATATTATTATTTATTATTATCATTATTAAAATCATCATCATAATCATTATTATCAACATCATTATCAACATATTATTATTTATTATTATCATTAATAAAATCATCATCATAATCATTATTATCAACATCATTATCAACATATTATTATTTATTATTATCATTATTAAAATCATTATCATTATTATTCCTCCCTCCAAACAGTTGTTAATTGTTTTCCCCTGACTAAATGTTTTAAATAATGTTTCAGACCTTCAGTGCTGGTGAGATTCTGCCTGTTTTCCCTCCACCCTCTAGGAAACACGTGGGAATTATTTGTACAGAAGAGAGTTGGAAAAGAGAAGATGTTGAAGGCTCTAACGGTGTTTTTGTTGTTTCAGACGTTCAGACCTCTGGTGGGGAAGGCTACTCTGGGTTCCATCACGGCTGTAGAGTTCTTCTCTGACAGACAACTGGACTTCCTGTCTGACCACGGAGCATACCAGCCCTACCAGGTCAGTGGACACACACCCGTACACCCATGATTACATATCTGTGGTCACTGGCTCGTCGGTGACACGGTCAACTGAAAGTTCTGGTGATCCTCATTCCATTATGGTGTCATTTCCTGCTCCGCCAATCTGATATTATGGAGGAATTCACCCAGGAGTCTCTGGAGAAAGACCTGTCTGTTTAGTTGGAGGAATTCTCCCAGGAGTCTCTGGAGAAAGACCTGTCTGTTTAGTTGGAGGAATTCTCCTAGGAGTCTCTGGAGAAAGACCTGTCTGTTTAGTTGGAGGAATTCTCCCAGGAGTCTCTGGAGAAAGACCTGTCTGTTTAGTTGGAGGAATTCTCCCAGGAGTCTCTGGAGAAAGACCTGTCTGTTTAGTTGGAGGAATTCTCCTAGGAGTCTCTGGAGAAAGACCTGTCTGTTTCGTTGGAGGAATTCTCCTAGGAGTCTCTGGAGAAAGACCTGTCTGTTTAGTTGGAGGAATTCTCCCAGGAGTCTCTGCAGAAAGACCTGTCTGTTTAGTTGGAGGAATTTTCCTAGGAGTCTCTGGAGAAAGACCTGTCTGTTTAGTTGGAGGAATTCTCCCAGGAGTCTCTGCAGAAAGACCTGTCTGTTTCGTTGGAGGAATTCTCCTAGGAGTCTCTGGAGAAAGACCTGTCTGTTTAGTTGGAGGAATTCTCCCAGGAGTCTCTGCAGAAAGACCTGTCTGTTTAGTTGGAGGAATTCTCCTAGGAGTCTCTGGAGAAAGACCTGTCTGTTTAGTGCAGAAAGAGGAATTCTCCTAGGAGTCTCTGGAGAAAGACCTGTCTGTTTCTGTCTGTTTAGAGGAATTCTCCCAGGAGTCTCTGCAGAAAGACCTGTCTGTTTAGTTGGAGGAATTCTCCTAGGAGTCTCTGGAGAAAGACCTGTCTGTTTAGTTGGAGGAATTCTCCCAGGAGTCTCTGCAGAAAGACCTGTCTGTTTAGTTGGAGGAATTCTCCCAGGAGTCTCTGGAGAAAGACCTGTCTGTTTAGTTGGAGGAATTCTCCCAGGAGTCTCTGCAGAAAGACCTGTCTGTTTAGTTGGAGGAATTCTCCCAGGAGTCTCTGCAGAAAGACCTGTCTGTTTAGTTGGAGGAATTCTCCCAGGAATCTCTGGAGAAAGACCTGTCTGTTTAGTTGCTCTTCTTTGACAGTGAAGATCAACGGTTGAATATCAGTGGGTCGGCTGTATCAGTGGGTCGGCTGTATCAGTTCAGTGGTTTGGCTGTATCAGTGGTTTGGCTGTATCTGTTCAGTATGTCGGCTGTATCAGTGGGTCTGCTTTATCAGTTCAGTGGGTCGGCTGTATCAGGATGCAGCTTTAATATGACTATTAAGGTGGATCATTAGTTTGTTTCAGAGACAGGAGAGGAGGGACAGTGTGTTTCAGAGACAGGAAGGAGAGGAGGGACAGTGTGTTTCAGAGACAGGAAGGAGAGTAGGGACAGTGTGTTTCAGAGACAGGAAGGAGAGGAGGGACAGTGTGTTTCAGAGACAGGAAGGAGAGGAGAGGAGGGGACTGTGTGTTTCAGAGAAAGGAAGGAGAGGAGGGACAGTGTGTTTCAGAGACAGGAAGGAGAGGAGGGACAGTGTGTTGATGGGAGGTTGTTGTGAGGAGATGGGAGGTTGTTGTGAGGAGATGGGAGGTTGTTGTGAGGAGATGGGAGGTTGTTGTGAGGAGGTTGTTGTGAGGAGATGGGGAGGTTGTTGTGAGGAGGTGGGAGGTTGTTGTGAGGAGGTGGGAGGTTGTTGTGAGGAGGTGGGAGGTTGTTGTGAGGAGGTGGGAGGTTGTTGTGAGGAGGTGGGAGGTTGTTGTGAGGAGGTGGGAGGTTGTTGTGAGGAGGTGGGAGGTTGTTGTGAGGAGGTGGGAGGTTGTTGAGGAGGTGGGAGGTGGGAGGAGGTGGGAGGTTGTGAGGAGGTGGGAGGTTGTTGTGAGGAGGTGGGAGGTTGTTGTGAGGAGGTGGGAGGTTGTTTGAGGAGGTGGGAGGTTGTTGTGAGGAGGTGGGAGGTTGTTGTGAGGAGGTGGGAGGTTGTGTGAGGAGGTGGGAGGTTGTTGTGAGGAGGTGGGAGGTTGTTGTGAGGAGGTGGGAGGTTGTTGTGAGGAGGTGGGAGGTTGTTGTGAGGAGGTGGGAGGTTGTTGTGAGGAGGTGGGAGGTTGTTGTGAGGAGGTGGGAGGTTGTTGTGAGGAGGTGGGAGGTTGTTGTGAGGAGGTGGGAGGTTGTTGTGAGGAGGTGGGAGGTTGTTGTGAGGAGGTGGGAGGTTGTTGTGAGGAGGTGAGGAGGTGAGGAGGGAGGTTGTTGTGAGGAGGTGGGAGGGTTGTGAGGAGGTGGGAGGTTGTTGTGGAGGAGGTGGGAGGTTGTTGTGAGGAGGTGGGAGGTTGTTGTGAGGAGGTGGGAGGTTGTTGTGAGGAGGTGGGAGGTTGTTGGTGTGGAGGTGGGGTTGTGAGGAGGTGGGAGGTTGTTGTGAGGAGGTGGGAGGGTTGTGAGGAGGTGGGAGGTTGTTGTGAGGAGGTGGGAGGTTGTTGTGAGGAGGTGGGAGGTTGTTGTGGTGAGGAGGGGAGGTTGTTGTGAGGAGGTGGGAGGTTGTTGTGAGGAGGTGGGAGGTTGTTGTGAGGAGGTGGGAGGTTGTTGTGAGGAGGTGGGAGGTTGTTGTGAGGAGGTGGGAGGTTGTTGGAGGTGGGAGGTTGTTGTGAGGAGGTGGGAGGTTGTTGTGAGGAGGTGGGAGGTTGTTGTGGAGATGGGAGGTTGTTGTGAGGAGTGGGAGGTTGTTGTGAGGAGGTGGGAGGTTGTTGTGAGGAGAGGTGTGAGGAGATGGGAGGTTGTTGTGAGGAGTGGGAGGTTGTTGTGAGGAGATGGGAGGGTTGTGAGGAGGATGGGGGGTTGTTGTGGAGAGGTTGTTTGAGGAGATGGGAGGTTGTTGTGAGGAGATGGGAGGTTGTTGTGAGGAGATGGGAGGTTGTTGTGAGGAGATGGAGGGGAGGTTGTTGGGAGGTTGTTGTGAGGAGATGGGGGTTGTTGTGAGGAGATGAGACGTTTGAGGAGATGGGAGGGCTGGGGTTGTTGTGAGGAGATGAGAGGTTGAGAACTATGCTGATGCTGATGTATGAGTCATTTTTCATAGATGAGAACACATTATAGTGACTCATATGTCCTGAATGCAGACCAGAGGACAGTTGGCTGCTTCCTTCCTTCTGTGTGGCGTTGATGCTGAGCCTCTTCAGTGGGTAGATAGATGCTACATCTCCCCTTTCTCTCTTTCTCTCTTTCTCTCTCTCTCTCTCTCTTCTCTCTCTCTCTCTCTCTCTCTCTCTCTCTCTCTCTCTGTCTCTCTGTCTCTCTCTCTCTGTCTGTCTCTCTGTGTGTTTACAGGTCTTCAGTGGGTAGATACACTGAACAAAAATATAAACTCAACATGTAAAGTGTTGGTCCTGTCATGACGTTGGCCTTGGGGGTAGGTTTATGACAGTCATGAATACCCCCCCTTTTCCTCTCTTTGCCCTACTGAGGTTACATTTGAAAACCCCTTGGTTAACACACAGATTCTGGGAACATCAGAGGGTGGGGGGAAATGAACTATATTCTGGTAATCCGACCAATTGAACATATGCGTTGGTACTTAATGAATATGATGTCAGTTCGGTTGTCATCTGAGACATTCTCATCAATGATAAGATGACAAACTCTACAGTGGAAAGTCTGTACATTGTAGTTATCGGATTCACATGGAACTGTTGTTCAATTGAAATGTTTGAATATGAAATTATTGGTGAAGAGATTAAATGTAATTTTAGCTTCCAAATGAGAGATTTGGGTTTTCATAAGGTAGGGCTCTGCTCAATCAGTGCCCCCCTGTGAAGAAGCTGTTTAGGTCAGTGATCTCTGTTCTCATGTCCAGAAGCTGTCTAGGTCAGTGATCTCTGTTCTCATGTCCAGAAGCTGTTTAGGTCAGTGATCTCGTCTCATGTCCAGAAGCTGTTTAGGTCAGTGATCTCTGTTCTCAAAGATGTGTCTCAGAGGACAGTTTAACAACTAGTATCTACTGCAGAGTCATCTCAGATATGTGTCTCAGAGGACAGTATAACAACTAGTATCTACTGCAGAGTCATCTCAGATATGTGTCTCAGAGGACAGTATAACAACTAGTATCTACTGCAGAGTCATCTCAGATATGTGTCTCAGAGGACAGTTTAACAACTAGTATCTACTGCAGAGTCATCTCAGATATGTGTCTCAGAGGACAGTATATGTGTCTCAGAACAACTAGTATCTACTGCAGAGTCATCTCAGATATGTGTCTCAGAGGACAGTTTAACAACTAGTATCTACTGCAGAGTCATCTCAGATATGTGTCTCAGACGACAGTATAACAACTAGTATCTACTGCAGAGTCATCTCAGATATGTGTCTCAGAGGACAGTATAACAACTAGTATCTACTGCAGAGTCATCTCAGATATGTGTCTCAGAGGACGTATCTACTGCAGAGTGATCTCAGATATGTGTCTCAGAGGACAGTATAACAACTAGTGTCTACTGCAGAGTCATCTCAGATATGTGTCTCAGAGGACAGTATAACAACTAGTATCTACTGCAGAGTCATCTCAGATATGTGTCTCAGAGGACAGTATAACAACTAGTATCTACTGCAGAGTCATCTATATGTGTCTCAGAACTAGTATCTACTGCAGAGTCATCTCAGATATGTGTCTCAGAGGACAGTATAACAACTAGTATCTACTGCAGAGTCATCTCAGATATGTGTCTCAGAGGACAGTATAACAACTAGTATCTACTGCAGAGTCATCTCAGATATGTGTCTCAGAGGACGTATCTACTGCAGAGTCATCTCAGATATGTGTCTCAGAGGACAGTATAACAACTAGTATCTACTGCAGAGTCATCTCAGATATGTGTCTCAGAGGACAGTATAACAACTAGTATCTACTGCAGAGTCATCTCAGATATGTGTCTCAGAGGACGTATCTACTGCAGAGTCATCTCAGATATGTGTCTCAGAGGACAGTATAACAACTAGTATCTACTGCAGAGTCATCTCAGATATGTGTCTCAGAGGACAGTATAACAACTAGTATCTACTGCAGAGTCATCTCAGATATGTGTCTCAGAGGACAGTTTAACAACTAGTATCTACTGCAGAGTCATCTCAGATATGTGTCTCAGAGGACGTATCTACTGCAGAGTCATCTCAGATATGTGTCTCAGAGGACAGTATAACAACTAGTATCTACTGCGGAGTCATCTCAGATATGTGTCTCAGAGGACAGTATCTACTGCAGAGTCATCTCAGATATGTGTCTCAGAGGACAGTATCTACTGCAGAGTCATCTCAGATATGTGTCTCAGAGGACGTATCTACTGCAGAGTCATCTCAGATATGTGTCTCAGAGGACAGTATAACAACTAGTATCTACTGCAGAGTCATCTCAGATATGTGTCTCAGAGGACAGTATAACAACTAGTATCTACTGCAGAGTCATCTCAGATATGTGTCTCAGAGGACAGTATAACAACTAGTGTCTACTGCAGAGTCATCTCAGATATGTGTCTCAGACGACAGTATAACAACTAGTATCTACTGCAGAGTCATCTCAGATATGTGTCTCAGAGGACAGTTTAACAACTAGTATCTACTGCAGAGTCATCTCAGATATGTGTCTCAGAGGACAGTTTAACAACTAGTATCTACTGCAGAGTCATCTCAGATATGTGTCTCAGACGACAGTATAACAACTAGTATCTACTGCAGAGTCATCTCAGATATGTGTCTCAGAGGACGTATCTACTGCAGAGTCATCTCAGATATGTGTCTCAGAGGACAGTATAACATCTCAGTATCTACTGCAGAGTCATCTCAGATATGTGTCTCAGACGACAGTATAACAACTAGTATCTACTGCAGAGTCATCTCAGATATGTGTCTCAGAGGACAGTATAACAACTAGTATCTACTGCAGAGTCATCTCAGATATGTGTCTCAGAGGACGTATCTACTGCAGAGTCATCTCAGATATGTGTCTCAGAGGACGTATCTACTGCAGAGTCATCTCAGATATGTGTCTCAGAGGTCGTATCTACTGCAGAGTCATCTCAGATGTGTCAGAGGACTTGGCCCATGTCTGGAGGAATATGTGATGCCACAGTAGAATCGCTCACGGTGACAGAGCAGTGACTGGTGAGGAACACCTCTGATCAGTAAGTTACCACAGTCTTACTAACATCCTGCTCTGACCGGTTGCTAGTGAAAGTCAGTCTGGTACGGATTCTACTGTTTTTACAGGAGGATATGTGGAGGTCTGTAGGGTGGAGGAGGACAGGAGGATATGTGGAGGTCTGTAGGGTGGAGGAGAACAGGAGGATATGTGGAGGTCTGTAGGGTGGAGGAGAACAGGAGGATATGTGGAGGTCTGTAGGGTGGAGGAGGACAGGAGGATATGTGGAGGTCTGTAGGGTGGAGGAGAACAGGAGGATATGTGGAGGTCTGTAGGGTGGAGGAGAACAGGAGGATATGTGGAGGTCTGTAGGGTGGAGGAGAACAGGAGGATATGTGGAGGTCTGTAGGGTGGAGGAGGACAGGAGGATATGTGGAGGTCTGTAGGGTGGAGGAGAACAGGAGGATATGTGGAGGTCTGTAGGGTGGAGGAGGACAGGAGGATATGTGGAGGTCTGTAGGGAGGAGGACAGGAGGATATGTGGAGGTCTGTAGGGTGGAGGAGAACAGGAGGATATGTGGAGGTCTGTAGGGTGGAGGAGGACAGGAGGATATGTGGAGGTCTGTAGGGTGGAGGAACAGGAGGATATGTGGAGGTCTGTAGGGTGGAGGAGGACAGGAGGTCTGTGGAGGTCTGTAGGGAGGAGGACAGGAGGATATGTGGAGGTCTGTAGGGTGGAGGAGGACAGGAGGATATGTGGAGGTCTGTAGGGTGGAGGAGGACAGGAGGATATGTGGAGGTCTGTAGGGTGGAGGAGGACAGGAGGATATGTGGAGGTCTGTAGGGTGGAGGAGGACAGGAGGATATGTGGAGGTCTGTAGGGTGGAGGAGAACAGGAGGATATGTGGAGGTCTGTAGGGTGGAGGAGGACAGGAGGATATGTGGAGGTCTGTAGGGTGGAGAGGACAGGAGGATATGTGGAGGTCTGTAGGGTGGAGGAGGACAGGAGGATATGTGGAGGTCTGTAGGGTGGAGGAGAACAGGAGGATATGTGGAGGTCTGTAGGGTGGAGGAGGACAGGAGGATATGTGGAGTGGAGGTCTGTAGGGTGGGGTGGAGGAGGACAGGAGGATATGTGGAGGTCTGTAGGGTGGAGAGGACAGGAGGATATGTGGAGGTCTGTAGGGTGGAGGAGGACAGGAGGATATGTGGAGGTCTGTAGGGTGGAGGAGAACAGGAGGATATGTGGAGGTCTGTAGGGTGGAGGAGGACAGGAGGATATGTGGAGGTCTGTAGGGTGGAGGAGGACAGGAGGATATGTGGAGGTCTGTAGGGTGGAGGAGGACAGGAGGATATGTGGAGGTCTGTAGGGTGGAGGAGGACAGGAGGATATGTGGAGGTCTGTAGGGTGGAGGAGACAGGAGGATATGTGGAGGTCTGTAGGGTGGAGGAGGACAGGAGGATATGTGGAGGTCTGTAGGGTGGAGGAGGACAGGAGGATATGTGGAGGTCTGTAGGGTGGAGGAGGACAGGAGGATATGTGGAGGTCTGTAGGGTGGAGGAGGACAGGAGGATATGTGGAGGTCTGTAGGGTGGAGGAGAACAGGAGGATATGTGGAGGTCTGTAGGGTGGAGGAGGACAGGAGGATATGTGGAGGTCTGTAGGGTGGAGGAGGACAGGAGGATATGTGGAGGTCTGTAGGGTGGAGGAGGACAGGAGGATATGTGGAGGTCTGTAGGGTGGAGGAGGACAGGAGGATATGTGGAGGTCTGTAGGGTGGAGGACAGGAGGATATGTGGAGGTCTGTAGGGTGGGAGGAGTGGAGGTCAGGGTGGAGGAGGAGGATATGTGGAGGTCTGTAGGGTGGAGGAGGACAGGAGGATATGTGGAGGTCTGTAGGGTGGAGGAGGACAGGAGGATATGTGGAGGTCTGTAGGGTGGAGGACAGGAGGATATGTGGAGGTCTGTAGGGTGGAGGAGGACAGGAGGATATGTGGAGGTCTGTAGGGTGGAGGAGGACAGGAGGATATGTGGAGGTCTGTAGGGTGGAGGAGGACAGGAGGATATGTGGAGGTCTGTAGGGTCAGGGTGGAGGACAGGAGGATATGTGGAGGTCTGTAGGGTGGAGGAGGACAGGAGGATATGTGGAGGTCTGTAGGGGGAGGAGGACAGGAGGATATGTGGAGGTCTGTAGGGTGGAGGACAGGAGGATATGTGGAGGTCTGTAGGGTGGAGGAGGACAGGAGGATATGTGGAGGTCAGGGTGAGGAGAACAGGAGGATATGTGGAGGTCTGTAGGGTGGAGGACAGGAGGATATGTGGAGGTCTGTAGGGCTAGGGTGTCTGACAGGAGGATATGTGGAGGTCTGTAGGGTGGAAGTTGGAGGACAGGAGGATATGTGGAGGTCTGTAGGGTGGAGGAGGACAGGAGGATATGTGGAGGTCTGTAAGGGTGATGCCTATTTGGTGGAGGACAGGAGGATATGTGGAGGTCTGTAGGGTGGAGGACAGGAGGATATGTGGAGTATCTGTAGGGCAGGGTGGAGGAGAACAGGAGGAAGGGGGAGCAGCAATCTGTTTGGTATAAAGGACACAATGAAGTCACTGTTTGTAGGGCCAGCCAGGTAGGCAAGGCTGAGGATCTTGGTGTAGTGTGCTGTAGTGTAGTGTGCTGTAGAGAGAAGAACTGACAGGAGGAATAGGAGAAGGACAAGGTGAAAGAAGAGGAGAGGCTGGACTGTGACCAGCAACAGTGAGTCAGATCTTTACACTATTAGAGAGAAAGCAAGACGAGATACTACAGCCTGCTACTCGTCTGACAGTGGACTGTACAGTGACCTCTGTTGGGCTGAAGTTGGATGACATTGAATGCAGGTTTGTACAGTGTGCCTTACCATTTAATACCATTTATTTGTAATAGTATGCCTATTTGTTGAATTGATACATCATTTTTTCTGAGTGACAGACTAGTTTTCTTGCAAATGTAGAAGAGTAGGGAGGTAAGGCAATAAATAGGCCATAGAGGTGAAATAATTACAATTTAGCATTAACATGGGAGTGATAGATCTGCAGATGATGATGTCCAAATAGAGATACTGGGGTGCAAGAGGAAAATAACAATATAGGGATGAGGTAGTTGGGTGGGCTATTTACAGATGGGCTGTGTACAGGTACAGTGATCGGTAAGCTGCTCTGACAGCTGATGCTTAAAGTTAAAGAGAGGGAGATATGAGACTTCAGCTTCAGTGATTTTTGCAATTCGTTCCAGTCATTAGCAGCAGAGAACTGGAAGGAAAGGCAGCCAATGGAAGTGTTGGCTTTGGGGATGACCAGTGAAATATACCTGCTGGAGCTCATGCTACAGGTGGTTGTTGGTATGGTGACCAGTGAGCTGAGATAAGGGGGGACTTTACCTAGCAAAGACTTTTAGATGACCTGGAGCCAGTGGGTTTGGCGACGAACCCAAATGACTCAGGAGGGAGCCCGATGGCCACGCTTTGCTAAAATATGACAGCGAGTGCCTGTGTGACTGGCGCACGTTGTCTCTCTCTCCTCCCTGCTGCAGAGAACAGACACCACAGTCTGTCACGCTGTCTCTCTCCTCTCTGCTGCAGAGAACAGACACCACAGTCTGTCACGCTGTCTCTCTCCTCTCTGCTGCAGAGAACAGACACCACAGTCTGTCACGCTGTCTCTCTCCTCTCTGCTGCAGAGAACAGACACCACAGTCTGTCACGCTGTCTCTCTCTCCTCCCTGCTGCAGAGAACAGACACCACAGTCTGTCACGCTGTCTCTCTCCTCTCTGCTGCAGAGAACAGACACCACAGTCTGTCACGCTGTCTCTCTCCTCCCTGCTGCAGAGAACAGACACCACAGTCTGTCACGCTGTCTCTCTCTCCTCCCTGCTGCAGAGAACAGACACCACAGTCTATCACGCTGTCTCTCTCCTCCCTCTCTCTCCTCCCTGCTGCAGAGAACAGACACCACAGTCTGTCACGCTGTCTCACGCTGTCTCTCTCCTCCCTGCTGCAGAGAACAGACACCACAGTCTATCACGCTGTCTCTCTCTCCTCCCTGCTGCAGAGAACAGACACCACAGTCTATCACGCTGTCTCTCTCTCTCCCTGCTGCAGAGAACAGACACCACAGTCTGTCACGCTGTCTCTCTCCTCCCTCTGCAGAGAACAGACACCACAGTCTGTCTCTCTCCTCCCTGCTGCAGAGAACAGACACCACAGTCTGTCACGCTGTCTCTCTCTCCTCCCTGCTGCAGAGAACAGACACCACAGTCTGTCACGCTGTCTCTCTCTCCTCTCTGCTGCAGAGAACAGACACCACAGTCTGTCACGCTGTCTCTCTCTCCTCTCTGCTGCAGAGAACAGACACCACAGTCTATCACGCTGTCTGTGCTGAAGCTGCACCATCATTTCGGCCATGTTGTTTCTCACTTGTTGCTCCGACTGAAAAGTGCTGTTACTGAAATCCCTCGTTTGTTTAGGGAAAAAACATTCCCTATTCCCTCCCATGCAGGCAGTAGCTCAGGGACTGCCGCAGCTCCCTGGGACTGGGACTGCCACACAAAAATATCAGCCCACAGAGAGAAAAGCACGAGATTAAACTTAACTCAACTTTCCAGGCAGTGGTCACCAACCGGTCGATTACGATCCACCGGTCCATCTCCAAGGCATCCCTAGTCGATCACGATCCACTGGTCCATCTCCAAGGCATCCCTAGTCGATCACGATCCACTGGTCCATCTCCAAGGCATCCCTAGTCGATCACGATCCACTGGTCCATCTCCAAGGCATCCCTAGTCGATCACGATCCACTGGTCCATCTCCAAGGCATCCCTAGTCGATCACGATCCACGGGTCCATCTCCAAGGCATCCCTAGTCGATCACGATCCACGGGTCCATCTCCAAGGCATCCCTAGTCGATCACGATCCACGGGTCCATCTCCAAGGCATCCCTAGTCGATCACGATCCATGGGTCCATCTCCAAGGCATCCCTAGTCGATCACGATCCACCGGTCCATCTCCAAGGCATCCCTAGTCGATCACGATCCACTGGTCCATCTCCAAGGCATCCCTAGTCGATCACGATCCACTGGTCCATCTCCAAGGCATCCCTAGTCGATCACGATCCACCGGTCCATCTCCAAGGCATCCCTAGTCGATCACGATCCACTGGTCCATCTCCAAGGCATCCCTAGTCGATCACGATCCACGGGTCCATCTCCAAGGCATCCCTAGTCGATCACGATCCACTGGTCCATCTCCAAGGCATCCCTCCAGTCGATCACGATCCACGGGTCCATCTCCAAGGCATCCCTAGTCGATCACGATCCACGGGTCCATCTCCAAGGCATCCCTAGTCGATCACGATCCATGGGTCCATCTCCAAGGCATCCCTAGTCGATCACGATCCACGGGTCCATCTCCAAGGCATCCCTAGTCGATCACGATCCACTGGTCCATCTCCAAGGCATCCCTAGTCGATCACGATCCACGGGTCCATCTCCAAGGCATCCCTAGTCGATCACGATCCACCGGTCCATCTCCAAGGCATCCCTAGTCGATCACGATCCACTGGTCCATCTCCAAGGCATCCCTAGTCGATCACGATCCACCGGTCCATCTCCAAGGCATCCCTAGTCGATCACGATCCACTGGTCCATCTCCAAGGCGATCAACGTTTCCCTTTACTGTGGAATCAATGCAACACTAGTGAGTTATTAGCCCAGGTATAGATCAGTTGTAGTCAGCAATAAGGGAGTGACTACTTCCTACAAGAGCACAAAACGTATACATTTGAGATATTTGAAAAGTGAGTCAGGTAAAGAGCGGTGTTGTATTTTGAGACGAGCTTGAGTAAGCTAAGTAGCCAATAGGCAGAGGGTAGCATAATTTGACTGATTCTCTCTAATAAATGTTCGGGAATAAAAATGCATTTTGTTCTGTAAAGTGGTTTCTTGCATCAAACAATACATTTTCAGTCACCTCTTTGTCTGAAGGACCAGTGGATGAACAGGCTGATGTCAAGCCTGTTATTCAAAAGTCTAATGGAATGTAGATCTGCATTGAACACCACACATTGGCTGCTACTGTAGGCTGAATGATAGAACAGCTCATTTCCATGTTAAAATATTATGGGATGCATTTTCTCCATTGTTTTTGATGTTAGGCCTCTAGGCCTACATTATGGTCAAATAGCCACAGCAGCCTACTTGGCCACTGTTAAAACTAACTTAAAGCAGGTAGAGCCTCAGTGTTCACAGTAAAACTAACTTAAAGTTGGTAGAGCCTCAGTGCAATAAAACTGTAACTTAGTGGGTACAGCCTCAGTGTTCACAGTAAAACTGTAACTTAAAGTGGGTACAGCCTCAGTGTTCAGTAAAACTGTAACTTAAAGCAGGTACAGCCTCAGTGTTAAAACTGTAACTTAAAGTGGGTACAGCCTCAGTGTTCACAGTAAAAAACTGTACAGCCTTAAAGTGGGTACAGCCTCAGTGTTCACAATAAAACTGTAACTTAGTGGGTACAGCCTCAGTGTTCACAGTAAAACTGTAACTTAAAGTGGGTACAGCCTCAGTGTTCACAGTAAAACTGTAACTTAAAGTGGGTACAGCCTCAGTGTTCACAGTAAAACTGTAACTTAAAGCAGGTACAGCCTCAGTGTTCACAGTAAATCACGCGCTGGAAGTTGCACAGAATTTTTGCCCTACATTACTCATCTCATATGTATATACTGTACTCTCTACCATCTACTGCATCTTGCCATAATGAATCACTAGCCAATTTAAACAATGCTACTTTATATAATGTTTACATACCCTACATTACTCATCTCATATGTATATACTGTACTCTATACTATCTACTGTATCTTGCCTATGCCGCTCTGTACCATCACTCATTCATATATCTTTATGTACATATTCTTCATCCCTTTACACTTGTGTGTATAAGGTAGTTTTTGTGATATTGTTAGGTTAGATTACTCGTTGGTTATAACTGCATTCTCGGAACTAGAAGCACAAGCATTTCGCTACACCTGCATTAACATCTGTTAACCATGTGTATGTGACAAATAAAATTTGATTTGATAGCAGTAAAAACTGTACCATAGAGGCTGAGAATGTCAGTGGAAAGAAGGTGACTGTAGTAGGGTGACTGTAGCAGGGTAGTAAGGTGACTGTAGCAAGGTGACTGGCAGGGTGACTGTAGCAGGGTAGCGAGTTGACTGTAGCAGGATGACTGTAGCAGGGTGGTGAGGTGACTGGCAGGGTGACTGTAGCAGGGTAGCGAGGTGACTGTAGCAGGGTAGTGAGGTGACTGTAGCAGGGTAGTGAGGTGACTGTAGCAGGGTGACTAGCAGGGTGGTGAGGTGACTGTAGCAGGGTGGTGGGGTGACTGTAGCAGGGTAGTGAGGTGACTGTAGCAGGGTGACTAGCAGGGTGGTGAGGTGACTGTAGCAGGGTGGTGAGGTGACTGTAGCAGGGTGGTGGGGTGACTGTAGCAGGGTGGTGAGGTGACTGTAGCAGGGTGGGGGTAGCAGGGTAGTGAGGTGACTGTAGCAGGGTGACTGTAGCAGGGTAGTGAGGTGGTGTGAGGTGACTGTAGTGAGGTGACTGTAGCAGGGGTGAGGTGACTGTGAGGTGACTGTAGCAGGGTAGTGGGGTGACTGTAGCAGGGTGGTGAGGTGACTGTAGCAGGGTGACTGTAGCAGGGTAGTGAGGTGACTGTAGCAGGGTGACTGTAGCAAGGTGACTGAGGTGACTGTAGCAGGGTAGTGAGGTGACTAGCAGGGTGACTGTAGCAGGGTGGTGAGGTGACTGTAGCAGGGGGTGTGTGAGGTGACTGTAGCAGGGTGGTGAGGTGACTGTATCAGGGTGGTGGGGTGACTGTAGCAGGGTGGTGGGGTGACTGTAGCAGGGTGGTGAGGTGACTGTAGCAGGGTGACTGTAGCAGGGTAGTGTGGTGACTGTAGCAGGGTGACTGTAGCAGGGCAGTGAGGTGACTAGCAGGGTGACTGTAGCAGGGTAGTGAGGTGACTGTAGCAGGGTGGTGAGGTGACCAGCAGGGTAGTGAGGTGACTGTAGCAGGGTAGTGAGGTGACTAGCAGGGTGACTGTAGCAGGGTGACTGTAGCAGGGTGGTGAGGTGACTGTAGCAGGGTGACTGTAGCAGGGTAGTGAGGTGACTAGCAGGGTGACTGTAGCAGGGTAGTGAGGTGACTGTAGCAGGGTAGTGAGGTGTCTGTAGCAGGGTAGTGAGGTGACTGTAGCAGGGTGACTGTAGCAGGGTAGTGAGGTGACTAGCAGGGTAGTGAGGTGACTAGCAAGGTAGTGAGGTGACCAGCAGGGTAGTGAGGTGACTGTAGCAGGGTAGTGAGGTGACTAGCAGGGTGACTGTAGCAGGGTAGTGAGGTGACTGTAGCAGGGTGACTGTAGCAGGGTAGTGAGGTGACTGTAGCAGGGTGACTGTAGCAGGGTATTGAGGTGACTGTAGCAGGGTGACTGTAGCAGGGTAGTGAGGTGACTGTAGCAGGGTGGTGAGGTGACTGTAGCAGGGTGGTGAGGTGACTGTAGCAGGGTGACTGTAGCAGGGTGACTGTAGCAGGGTAGTGAGGTGACTAGCAGGGTAGTGAGGTGACTGTAGCAGGGTGACTAGCAGGGTGGTGAGGTGACTGTAGCAAGGTAGTGAGGTGACCAGCAGGGTAGTGAGGTGACTGTAGCAGGGTAGTGAGGTGACTGTAGCAGGGTGACTGTAGCAGGGTGACTGTAGCAGGGTGACTGTAGCAGGGTGAGTAGAGGGTGACTGTAGCAGGGTAGTGAGGTGACTGTAGCAGGGTGACTGTAGCAGGGTAGTGAGTGAGGTGACAGGGTAGTGAGGTGACTAGCAAGGTAGGGTGACTGTAGCAGGGTAGTGAGGTGACTGTAGCAGGGTAGTGAGGTGACTAGCAGGGTGACTGTAGCAGGGTAGTGAGGTGACTGTAGCAGGGTGACTGTAGCAGTGGGTGACTGTGAGGTGACTGTAGCAGGGGTGAGGTGACTGTAGCAGGGTGACTGTAGCAGGGTAGTGAGGTGACTGTAGCAGGGTGGTGAGGTGACTGTAGCAGGGTGGTGAGGTGACTGTAGCAGGGTGACTGTGAGGGTGACTGTAGCAGGGTAGTGAGGTGACTAGCAGGGTAGTGAGGTGACTGTAGCAGGTGACTAGCAGTGAGGTGACTGTAGCAGGTAGTGAGGTGACCAGCAGGGTAGTGAGGTGACTGTAGCAGGGTAGTGAGGTTACTGTAGCAGGGTGACTGTAGCAGGTGACTGTAGCAGGGTGACAGGGTGACTGTAGCAGGGTAGTGAGGTGACTGTAGCAGGGTGACTGTAGCAGGGTGGTAGCAGGGTAGTGAGGTGACTAGCAGGGTGACTGTAGCAGGGTGGTGAGGTGAGCAGGGTGGTGTAGCAGGGTGACTGTAGCAGGGTGGTGAGGGTGACTGTAGCAGGTGACTGTAGCAGGGTGGTGGTGAGGTGACTGTAGCAGGGTGGTGAGGTGAGGGTAGTGAGGTGACTGTAGCAGGGTGACTGTAGCAGGGTGACTGTAGCAGGGGGTGGTGTAGCAGGGTGACTGTAGCAGGGTAGTGAGGTGACTAGCAGGGTGACTGTAGGGTAGTGAGGTAGCAGGGTAGCAGGGTAGTGAGGTGTGGGGTGACTGTAGCAGGGTGGTGAGGTGACTGTAGCAGGGTGACTGTAGCAGGGTGGTGAGGTGACTGTAGCAGGGTGACTGTAGCAGGGTGGTAGTGAGGTGACTGTAGCAGGGTGGTGAGGTGTGACTGTAGCAGGGTAGTGAGGTGACTGTAGCAGGGTGAGTGAGGTGACTGTAGCAGGGTGGTGGGGTGACTGTAGCAGGGTGGTGAGGTGGAGGGTGACTGTAGCAGGGTGGTGAGGTGACTGTACAGGGTGACTGTAGCAGGGTAGTGAGGTGACTGAGGGTGACTGTAGCAGGGTAGTGAGGTGACTGTAGCAGGGTAGTGAGGTGACTAGCAAGGGTGACTGTAGCAGGGTGGTGAGGTGACTTTAGCAAGGTAGTGAGGTGACCAGAGGGTAGTGAGGTGACTGTAGCAGGGTAGTGAGGTGACTGTAGCAGGGTAGTGAGGTGACTGTAGCAGGGTGACTGTAGCAGGGTAGTGAGGTGACTGTAGCAGGGTGGTGAGGTGACTGTAGCAGGGTGACTGTAGCAGGGTAGTGAGGTGACTAGCAGGGTAGTGAGGTGACTAGCAGGGTGACTGTAGCAGGGTAGTGAGGTGACTAGCAGGGTGACTGTAGCAGGGTAGTGAGGTGACCAGCAGGGTAGTGAGGTGACTGTAGCAGGGTGGTGGGGTGACTGTAGCAGGGTAGTGAGGTGACTGTAGCAGGGTGACTGTAGCAGGGTAGTGAGGTGACTGTAGCAGGGTGACTGTAGCAGGGTGGTGAGGTGACTGTAGCAGGGTGGTGAGGTGACTGTATCAGGGTGGTGAGGTGACTGTAGCAGGGTGGTGAGGTGACTGTAGCAGGGTGGTGGGTGACTGTAGCAGGGTGACTGTAGCAGGGTGGTGCAGGGTGACTGTAGCAGGGTGGTGAGGTGACTGTAGCAGGGTGGTGAGGTGTCTGTAGCAGGGTGGTGAGGTGACTGTAGCAGGGTGGTGGGGTGACTGTAGCAGGGTGTGGGGTGACTGTAGCAGGGTGGTGGGGTGACTGTAGCAGGGTGGTGGAGTGACTGTAGCAGGGTGACTGTAGCAGGGTAGTGAGGTGACTGTAGCAGGGTAGTGAGGTGACTGTAGCAGGGTGACTGTAGCAGGGCAGTGAGGTGACTGTAGCAGGGTAGTGAGGTGACTGTAGCAGGGTGACTAGCAGCGTGGTGAGGTGACTGTAGCAAGGTAGTGAGGTGACTGTAGCAGGGTAGTGAGGTGACTAGCAGGGTGACTGTGGTGGGGTGACTGTAGCAGGGTGGTGGGGTGACTGTAGCAGGGTGACAGTAGCAGGGTAGTGAGGTGACTGTAGCAGGGTAGTGAGGTGACTGTAGCAGGGTGACTGTAGCAGGGTAGTGAGGTGACTGTAGCAGGGTGACTATAGCAGGGTAGTGAGGTGACTGTAGCAGGGTGGTGAGGTGACTGTAGCAGGGTGACTGTAGCAGGGTAGTTAGGTGACTAGCAGGGTGACTGTAGCAGGGTAGTGAGGTGACCAGCAGGGTAGTGAGGTGACTGTAGCAGGGTAGTGAGGTGACTAGCAGGGTGACTGTAGCAGGGTGGTGAGGTGACTGTAGCAGGTTAGTGAGGTGAAGTGAGGTGACTGTAGCAGGGTAGTGAGGTGACTAGCAGGGTGACTGTAGCAGGGTAGTGAGGTGACTGTAGCAGGGTGACTGTTGCAGGGTAGTGAGGTGACTGTAGCAGGGTAGTGAGGTGACTAGCAGGGTAGTGAGGTGACTAGCAGGGTGACTGTAGCAGGGTGGTGAGGTGACTTTAGCAGGGTGGTGAGGTGACTGTAGCAGGGTGACTGTAACAGGGTAGTGAGGTGACCAGCAGGGTAGTGAGGTGACTATAGCAGGGTAGTGAGGTGACTGTAGCAGGGTAGTGAGGTGACTGTAGCAGGGTAGTGAGGTGACTAGCAGGGTGACCTGTGCAGGGTAGTGAGGTGACTGTAGCAGGGTAGTGAGGTGACTGTAGCAGGGTGACTGTAGCAGGGTAGTGAGGTGACTGTAGCAGGGTGACTGTAGCAGGGTAGTGAGGTGACTGTAGCAGGGTAGGGGTAGGGACTGCAGCTGTTGGCTCTGCTACACAACAGTCTCCCTCAGTGATCCAGAACTGACAGTGCTACTCTGTTCTGAGCACCAACACAACTTAATGGCTTTCCCTGGAAGGAAGGCAGGGCTGCACAGACAAAGCCCCCTCTGTCTCACAGCTCTCCCTTTCTCTCACACGCTAGTGTTCATTTGGGTCTCTGTCCTTCGCTCAGGGTAGTATCATGTTACTATAGCGACACTCCGTGAACACACACACACTCACTATGGGCGTTCAACATTACATTTAGCCAGCAACATAAGATCATGCTTTAGTCATGCAGAGCCCAGAACATTACAGGAGAAACCAGAAACAACACCACACTGTAGCCTTGTATCATATTACCGTAGCAACAGCCCCCCCCCACATTTCTGTGTTACACTCGGCAGCCATATTTATTACATCGCCCCAGCAACAAGACATTTACTCACGACACTCATACTGGGTTGCCATAATCAGACCCTGGGAGTATAAAGTCTGAATCACCTCCTCCTCCTAGACACCACCTCCTCCTCCTAGACACCACCTCCTCCTCCTAGACACCACCACCTCCTCCTAGACACCACCTCCTCCTCCTAGACACCACCACCTCCTTCTAGACACCACCACCTCCTTCTAGACACCACCACCACCTCCTAGACACCACCACCTCCTCCTAGACACCACCACCTCCTCCTAGACACCACCACCTCCTCCTAGACACCCACCACCTCCCTCCTAGACACCCACCTCCTCCTCCTAGACACCTCCTCCTAGACACCACCTCCTCCTCCTAGACACCTCCTCCTAGACACCACCTCCTCCTCCTAGACACCTCCTCCTCCTAGACACCTCCTAGACACCACCTCCTAGACACCACCTCCTAGACACCACCTCCTAGACACCACCTCCTAGACACCACCCCCTCCTCCTAGACACCACCTCCTCCTCCTAGACACCACCTCCTCCTCCTAGACACCACCTCCTCCTCCTCCTAGACACCACCTCCTCCTCCTAGACTCCTCCTCCTAGACTCCTCCTCCTCCTCCTAGACTCCTCCTCCTAGACTCCTCCTCCTAGACTCCTCCTCCTAGACTCCTCCTAGACACCCCTAGACACCACCTCCTCCTAGACACCACCTCCTCCTAGACACCACCTCCTCCTCCTAGACACCACCTCCTCCTCCTAGACACCACCTCCTCCTCCTAGACACCACCTCCTCCTCCTAGACACCACCCCCTCCTCCTAGACACCACCACCTCCTCCTAGACACCACCACCTCCTCCTAGACACCACCTCCTCCTAGACACCACCTCCTCCTAGACACCACCTCCTCCTAGACACCACCTCCTAGACACCACCTCCTCCTCCTAGACACCACCTCCTAGACACCACCTCCTCCTCCTAGACACCACCTCCTCCTCCTAGACACCACTCCTCCTCCTCCTAGACACCACCTCCTCCTCCTAGACACCACCTCCTCCTCCTCCTAGACACCTCCTCCTCCTCTAGACACCTCCTCCTAGACACCTCCTCCTAGACACCTCCTCCTAGACACCTCCTCCTAGACACACCTCCTCCTAGACACCTCCTCCTAGACACCTCCTCCTAGACACCACCTCCTCCTCCTAGACACCTCCTAGACACCTCCTCCTAGACACCTCCTAGACACCACCTCCTCCTCCTAGACTCCTCCTCCTAGACTCCTCCTAGACACCACCTCCTAGACTCCTCCTCAGAAAGGAGGACTAAGGCATCTTTAAAAAATTATATTAAGAGAGCCTTGGTCCTCCTTTCTTTTGTTTTAATCAGTTATTTGGCGACGTGATATATTTAATATAGTTTGGTCTAAAAAGGATCACTTATTCTTTTTATGAAGTTCACTGAGTAGGATGGTCCTCCCCTTCCTCCTCTGAGGAGCCTCCACTGATATGCATCTTGTCCTTGTTGTCTAGCTAGACACCATGTTTCTCTGTTATATTGCTGCTCTTATCCAGCTAGACACCATGCTGCTCTTATCCAGCTAGACACCGTGCTGCTCTTATCCAGCTAGACACCGTGCTGCTCTTATCCAGCTAGACACCGCGCTGCTCTTATCCAGCTAGACACCGTGCTGCTCTTATCCAGCTAGACACCGCGCTGCTCTTATCCAGCTAGACACCGCGCTGCTCTTATCCAGCTAGACACCACGCTGCTCTTATCCAGCTAGACACCGTGCTGCTCTTATCCAGCTAGACACCGTGCTGCTCTTATCCAGCTAGACACCAGCGAGACACCTGCTGCTCTTATCCAGCGAGACACCGTGCTGCTCTTATCCAGCTAGACACCGTGCTGCTCTTATCCAGCTAGACACCGCGCTGCTCTTATCCAGCGAGACACCGCGCTGCTCTTATCCAGCTAGACACCGCGCTGCTCTTATCCAGCGAGACACCGCGCTGCTCTTATATCCAGCTAGACACCGCGCTGCTCTTATCCAGCTAGACACCGCGCTGCTAGACACCGCTGCTCTATCCAGCTAGACACCGCGCTGCTCTTATCCAGCGAGACACCGCGCTGCTCTTATCCAGCGAGTGCTGCTCTTTGTTATATTGCCAGTCTTGCTTTGTATTTGAATGGTGCCATCTGCTCTACCTCTTTACTCCAGTTTGTACTGTAAAGATGATATTGTTAAAGATGTGATTTTTGTGTCATGTCTCTAAAGCTCTATTCGGATGGGACAGGTTGTACTGGGGGTGCTCTGGTAATGGGACAGGTTGTACTGGGGGAGCTCTGGTATTGGTCACAATTTTTCGATGTTGAGATGCCTCTGAATATATAGCACTGCAGCAACATCAATCAGGAGAGGCGAAATAAAAAGCATCGCCTGGTTTGTGATGAAGTCTCCTCCCTCACCTTGACTCGTGCAGCCAGAGAGGGTGGGGGCTCTGCTCCTCATTACCCTCTACAAGGCAGACTGTAGAATACTAATAACAGGACTCAGTCATGTGGAGCCTCTCAGTAATGGGACTGGGCAGTCAGACACACACAGTGCTCAGCCCATTCATTGTTAATGAACACAGTTAATGTCTGCCTGAGCTACTGTCCCACCCCACTAGTGTTCTGTCTGAGCTGCTGAGTCATGTTAGTGTTCTGTCTGTTGTCCCACTGAGTCCTGCTAGTGTTCTGTCTGAGCTGCTGAGTCATGTTAGTGTTCTGTCTGTTGTCCCACTGAGTCCTGCTAGTGTTCTGTCTGAACTGCTGTCCCGCTGAGTCCTGTGAACACGTTCTCATTTACAGCAACGACCTGGGGGCTGAATGAGCCGACCGTGATGGTTTGAGGGTCAGATTGGGAATTTAGCCAGGACACCGGGGTTAACACCCCAACTCTTACGATAAGTGTCAAGGGATCTTTAATGACCTCAGAGTCAGGACACCCGTTTAACGTCCCATCCGAAAGACGGCACCCTACACAGGGCAATGTCCCCAATCACTGCCCTGGTTCATTGGGACATTTTTTTAGACCAGAGGAAAGAGTGCCCCCTACTGGCCCTCCAACACCACTTCCAGCAGCATCTGGTCTCCCATCCAGGAACTGACCAGGACCAACCCTGCTTAGCTTCAGAAGCAAGCCAGCAGTGGTATGCAGGGTGGTATGCTGCTGGCATGGATGTATAGGTCTACCAACCATACTGTTGACTGTCTAATGGATGTATAGGTCTACCAACCATACTGTTGACTGTCTAATGGATGTATAGGTCTACCAACCATACTGTTGACTGTCTAATGGATGTATAGGTCTACCAACCATACTGTTGACTGTATAATGGATGTATAGGTCTACCAACCATACTGTTGACTGTCTAATGGATGTATAGGTCTACCAACCATACTAATGGATGTTGACTGTCTAATGGATGTATAGGCCTACCAACCATACTGTTGACTGTCCAATGGATGGATGTATAGGTCTACCAACCATACTGTTGACTGTCTAATGGATGTATAGGTCTACCAACCATACTGTTGACTGTCTAATGGATGTATAGGTCTACCAACCATACTGTTGACTGTCTAATGGATTTATAGGTCTACCAACCATACTGTTGACTGTCTAATGGATGTATAGGTCTACCAACCATACTGTTGACTGTCTTGTGGATGTATAGGTCTACCAACCATACTGTTGACTGTCTAATGGATGGATGTATAGGTCTACCAACCATACTGTTGACTGTCTAATGGATGTATAGGCCTACCAACCATACTGTTGACTGTCTTGTGGATGTATAGGTCTACCAACCATACTGTTGACTGTCTTGTGGATGGATGTATAGGTCTACCAACCATACTGTCTAATGGATGTATAGGTCTACCAACCATACTGTTGACTGTCTAATGGATGTATAGGTCTACCAACCATACTGTCTAATGGATGTATAGGTCTACCAACCATACTGTTGACTGTCTAATGGATGTATAGGTCTACCAACCATACTGTTGACCGTCTAATGGATGTATAGGTCTACCAACCATACTGTTGACTGTCTAATGGATGTATAGGTCTACCAACCATACTGTTGACCGTCTAATGGATGTATAGGTCTACCAACCATACTGTTGACTGTCTAATGGATGTATAGGCCTACCAACCATACTGTTGACTGTATTGTGGATGGATGTATAGGTCTACCAACCATACTGTTGACTGTATTGTGGATGGATGTATAGGTTTACCAACCATACTGTTGACTGTCTAATGGATGTATAGGTCTACCAACCATACTGTTGACTGTCTTGTGGATGGATGTAAAGGTCTACCAACCATACTGTCTAATGGATGTATAGGTCTACCAACCATACTGTTGACTGTCTAATTGATGTATAGGTCTACCAACCATACTGTTGACTGTCTTGTGGATGGATGTATAGGCCTACCAACCATACTGTCTAATGGATGTATAGGTCTACCAACCATACTGTCTAATGGATGTATAGGTCTACCAACCATACTGTTGACTGTCTAATGGATGTATAGGTCTACCAACCATACTGTTGACTGTCTTGTGGATGGATGTAAAGGTCTACCAACCATACTGTTGACTGTCCAATGGATGGATGTATAGGTCTACCAACCATACTGTTGACTGTCTAATGGATGGATGTATAGGTCCACCAACCATACTGTTGACTGTCTAATGGATGTATAGGTCTACCAACCATGCTGTTGACTGTCTAATGGGTGTATAGGTCTACCAACCATACTGTCTAATGGATGTATAGGTCTACCAACCATACTGTTGACTGTCTTGTGGATTGATGTATAGGTCTACCAACCATACTGTTGACTGTCTAATGGATGTATAGGTCTACCAACCATACTGTTGACTGTCACAGTTAGACACAGATCTGTTGTTGTCTGTCTGGTTCTCTTCTCTTCCTCCATATCTACACACAGTTAGACACAGATCTGTTGTTGTCTGTCTGGCTCTCTTCTCTTCCTCCATATCTACACACAGTTAGACACAGATCTGTTGTTGTCTGTCTGGTTCTCTTCTCTTCCTCCATATCTACACACAGTTAGACACAGATCTGTTGTTGTCTGTCTGGCTCTCTTCTCTTCTCCCTAACCCTCTTCTCTTCCTCCATATCCATATCTTCTTCTTTACTTCCGGCGCCGACAGAGATGGCCGCCTCGCTTCGCGTTCCTAGGAAACTATGCAGTTTTTTGTTTTTTACGTGTTATTTCTTACACTAGTACCCCAGGTCATCTTAGGTTTCTTTACATACAGCCGACAAGAACTACTGAATATAAGATCAGCGTCAACTCACCATCAGTACGACCAAGAATATGTTTTTCGCGACGCGGATCCTGTGTTCTGCCTTACAACCAGTGTAACCGAGTGGATCACATGCAGCGACCAAAAAAAAAAAACGACTCAGAAAAAGAGGGAAACGAAGCGGTCTTCTGGTCAGACTCCGGAGACGGGCACATCGTGCACCACTCCCTAGCATTCTTCTTGCCAATGTCCAGTCTCTTGACAACAAGGTTGATGAAATCCGAGCAAGGGTAGCATTCCAGAGGGACATCAGAGACTGTAACGTTCTCTGCTTCACGGAAACATGGCTAACTGGAGAGACGCAATCCGAAGCGGTGCAGCCAGCGGGTTTCTCCACGCATCGCGCCGACAGAAACAAACATCTTTCTGGTAAGAAGAGGGGCGGGGGCGTATGTCTTATGGCCAACGTGACATGGTGTGATGAAAGAAACATACAGGAACTCAAATCCTTCTGTTCACCTGATTTAGAATTCCTCACAATCAAATGTAGACCGCATTATCTACCAAGAGAATTCTCTTCTTATTATTATAATTATAATCACAGCCGTATATATCCCCCCAAGCAGACACATCGATGGCTCTGAACGAACTTTATTTAACTCTCTGCAAACTGGAAACGATTTATCCGGAGGCTGCATTCATTGTAGCTGGGGATTTTAACAAGGCTAATCTGAAAACAAGACTCCCTAAATTTTATCAGCATATCGATTGCGCAACCAGGGGTGGAAAGACCCTGGATCATTGTTACTCTAACTTCCGCGACGCATATAAGGCCCTGCCCCGCCCCCTTTCGGAAAAGCTGACCACGACTCCATTTTGTTGATCCCTGCCTACAGACAGAAACTAAAACAAGAAGCTCCCACGCTGAGGTCTGTCCAACGCTGGTCCGACCAAGCTGACTCCACACTCCAAGACTGCTTCCATCACGTGGACTGGGAGATGTTTCGTATTGCGTCAGACAACAACATTGACGAATACGCTGATACGGTGTGCGAGTTCATTAGAACGTGCGTTGAAGATGTCGTTCCCATAGCAACGATTAAAACATTCCCTAACCAGAAACCGTGGATTGATGGCAGCATTCGTGTGAAACTGAAGGCACGAACCACTGCTTTTAATCAGGGCAAGGTGTCTGGTAACATGGCTGAATACAAACAGTGCAGCTATTCCCTCCGCAAGGCTATCAAACAAGCTAAGCGCCAGTACAGAGACAAAGTAGAATCTCAATTCAACGGCTCAGACACAAGAGGTATGTGGCAGGGTCTACAGTCAATCACGGACTACAGGAAGAAACCCAGCCCAGTCACGGACCAGGATGTCTTGCTCCCAGGCAGACTAAATAACTTTTTTGCCCGCTTTGAGGACAATACAGTGCCACTGACACGGCCTGCAACGGAAACATGCGGTCTCTCCTTCACTGCAGCCGAAGTGAGTAAGACATTTAAACGTGTTAACCCTCGCAAGGCTGCAGGCCCAGACGGCATCCCCAGCCGCGCCCTCAGAGCATGCGCAGACCAGCTGGCCGGTGTGTTTACGGACATATTCAATCAATCCCTATACCAGTCTGCTGTTCCCACATGCTTCAAGAGGGCCACCATTGTTCCTGTTCCCAAGAAAGCTAAGGTAACTGAGCTAAACGACTACCGCCCCATAGCACTCACATCCGTCATCATGAAGTGCTTTGAGAGACTAGTCAAGGACCATATCACCTCCACCCTACCTGACACCCTTGACCCACTCCAATTTGCTTACCGCCCAAATAGGTCCGCAGACGATGCAATCTCAACCACACTGCACACTGCCCTAACCCATCTGGACAAGAGGAATACCTATGTGAGAATGCTGTTCATCGACTACAGCTCGGCATTCAACACCATAGTACCCTCCAAGCTCGTCATCAAGCTCGAGACCCTGGGTCTCGACCCCGCCCTGTGCAACTGGGTACTGGACTTCCTGACGGGCCGCCCCCAGGTGGTGAGGGTAGGCAACAACATCTCCTCCCCGCTGATCCTCAACACTGGGGCCCCACAAGGGTGCGTTCTGAGCCCTCTCCTGTACTCCCTGTTCACCCACGACTGCGTGGCCATGCACGCCTCCAACTCAATCATCAAGTTTGCGGACGACACAACAGTGGTAGGCTTGATTACCAACAACGACGAGACGGCCTACAGGGAGGAGGTGTCAGGCCCTCGGAGTGTGGTGTCAGGAAAATAACCTCACACTCAACGTCAACAAAACTAAGGAGATGATTGTGGACTTCAGGAAACAGCAGAGGGAACACCCCCCTATCCACATCGATGGATCAGTAGTGGAGAGGGTAGTAAGTTTTAAGTTCCTCGGCATACACATCACAGACAAACTGAATTGGTCCACTCACACAGACAGCATCGTGAGGAAGGCGCAGCAGCGCCTCTTCAACCTCAGGAGGCTGAAGAAATTCGGCTTGTCACCAAAAGCACTCACAAACTTCTACAGATGCACAATCGAGAGCATCCTGGCGGGCTGTATCACCGCCTGGTACGGCAACTGCTCCGCCCACAACCGTAAGGCTCTCCAGAGGGTAGTGAGGTCTGCACAACGCATCACCGGGGGCAAACTACCTGCCCTCCAGGACACCTACACCACCCGATGTTACAGGAAGGCCATAAAGATCATCAAGGACAACAACCACCCGAGCCACTGCCTGTTCACCCCGCTATCATCCAGAAGGCGAGGTCAGTACAGGTGCATCAAAGCTGGGACCGAGAGACTGAAAAACAGCTTCTATCTCAAGGCCATCAGACTGTTAAACAGCCACCACTAACATTGAGTGGCTGCTGCCAACACACTGACTCAACTCCAGCTACTTTAATAATGGGAATTGATGGGGAATGATGTCAAATATATCACTAGCCACTTTAAACAATGCTACCTAATATAATGTTTACATACCCTACATTATTCATCTCATATGTATACGTATATACTGTACTCTATATCATCTACTGCATCCTTATATAATACATGTATCACTAGCCACTTTAACTATGCCACTTTGTTTACATACTCATCTCATATGTATATACTGTACTCGATACCATCTACTGTATCTTGCCTATGATGCTCTGTACCATCACTCATTCATATATCCTTATGTACATATTCTTTATCCCCTTACACTGTGTATAAGACAGTAGTTTTGGAATTGTTAGTTAGATTACTTGCTCGTTATTACTGCATTGTCGGAACTAGAAGCACAAGCATTTCGCTACACTCGCATTAACATCTGCTAACCATGTGTATGTGACAAATAAAATTTGATTTGATTTGATTTAGCTGATGGATCTAAAATACACAGTCAGGTTTCTGGTGACTACATAATTCCATGTGTTATTTCATAGTTTTGACATCTTCACTATTATTCTACAATGTAGAAAATAAAGAAAAACCCTGGAATACACACACACACACACACACACACACACACACACACACACACACACACACACACAGTGGCAAGAAAAGTATGTGAACCATGCCTCGAGCAAAAGACCAAAGATTAAGAATGGTTGACTTGGGCGGAGTAGACATTGGTGCTGGAAAACCTTGGTATGGCGTGGGTGGAGTAGACACTGGTGCTGGAAAACCTTGGTATGGCGTGGGTGGAGTAGACATTGGTGCTGGGAAAACCTTGGTATGGCGTGGGTGGAGTAGACATTGGTGCTGGAAAACCTCGGTAGAGCGTGGGTGGAGTAGACATTGGTGCTGTAAAAAACCTTGGTGCTGGAAAACCTTGGCGTGGGTGGAGTAGACATTGGTGCTGGAAAACCTTGGTATGGCGTGGGTGGAGTAGACATTGGTGCTGGAAAACCTTGGTAGGCGTGGGGTGGAGTAGACATTGGTGCTGTAAAACCTCGGTATGGCGTGGGTGGAGTAGACATTGGTGCTGGAAAACCTCGGTATGGCGTGGGTGGAGTAGACATTGGTGCTGGAAAACCTCGGTATGGCGTGGGTGGAGTAGACATTGGTGCTGGAAAACCTCGGTATGGCGTGGGTGGAGTAGACATTGGTGCTGGAAAACCTTGGTATGGCGTGGGTGGAGTAGACATTGGTGCTGGAAAACCTCGGTATGGCGTGGGTGGAGTAGACATTGGTGCTGGAAAACCTTGGTATGGCGTGGGTGGAGTAGACATTGGTGCTGGAAAACCTCGGTATGGCGTGGGTGGAGTAGACATTGGTGCTGGAAAACCTCGGTATGGCGTGGGTGGAGTAGACATTGGTGCTGGAAAACCTCGGTATGGCGTGGGTGGAGTAGACATTGGTGTGAAAACTTCTCACTGGGTAAAAGATGGTTTCTTGGTTTTTAATTGTAGTAAATATGTGCTGGAAAATGTATTGTGTGGTATAGTAGACATTGGTGCTGGAAAACCTCCAGTTGACATTGGTGCTGGAAAACTGAATGGTCTTTAGTATGTAAATAATAGGGTTCTACCTCCAGTTAAAAGATGTACTGAATGGTCTTTAGTATGTATATAATACGGTTCTACCTCCAGTTGTAATGTACTGAATGGTCTTTAGTATGTATAATACACAGGTTCTACCTCCAGTTGTAATGTACTGAATGGTCTTTAGTATGTATATAATAGGGTTCTACCTCCAGTTGTAATGTACTGAATGGTCTTTAGTATGTATATAATAGGGTTCTACCTCCAGTTGTAATGTACTGAATGGTCTTTAGTATGTATATAATACGGTTCTACCTCCAGTTGTAATGTACTGAATGGTCTTTAGTATGTATATAATACGGTTCTACCTCCAGTTGTAATGTACTGAATGGTCTTTAGTATGTATATATACGGTTCTACCTCCAGTTGTAATGTACTGAATGGTCTTTAGTATGTATATTATACGGTTCTACCTCCAGTTGTAATGTACATAATAGGGTTCTACCTCCAGTTGTAATGTACTGAATGGTCTTTAGTATGTATATAATACGGTTCTACCTCCAGTTGTAATGTACTGAATGGTCTTTAGTATGTATATAATAGGGTTCTACCTCCAGTTGTAATGTACTGAATGGTCTTTAGTATGTATATAATACGGTTCTACCTCCAGTTGTAATGTACTGAATGGTCTTTAGTATGTATATAATAGGGTTCTAACGTGTCCGCTCCTCCGTCTCTGTCTGCAGGAGGAAGTGGACAGTTTGAGTCCTGTTCTCAGGGACAACCCTCAGCTTCATGAAGAGGTCAGGTTCTGGCTCAAAGATCAAAAGGTTCAGGACATTTTTTTGCAAGGTAAGAAACACTGATGTATTTAATATTTAACAAACCCAACCAACTTGTCTGTTCACTGTGATGACGCTTAGTCCTTCGAGCCCTATTCCCTATATAGAACACTACTGTTGACCAGAGCCCTATTCCCTATATAGTACACTACTGTTGACCAGAGCCCTATTCCCTATATAGAACACTACTGTTGACCAGAGCCCTATTCCCTATATAGAACACTACTGTTGACCAGAGCCCTATTCCCTATATAGAACACTACTGTTGACCAGAGCCCTATTCCCTATATAGAACACTACTGTTGACCAGAGCCCTATTCCCTATATAGAACACTACTGTTGACCAGAGCCCTATTCCCTATATAGAACACTACTGTTGACCAGAGCCCTATTCCCTATATAGAACACTACTGTTAACCAGAGCCCTATTCCTATATAGAACACTACTGTTAACCAGAGCCCTATTCCCTATATAGAACACTACTGTTGACCAGAGCCCTATTCCCTATATAGTACACTACTGTTGACCAGAGCCCTATTCCCTATATAGAATATTACTGTTGACCAGAGCCAGAGTGTCTGCTGGTACCAGAGGAGACTGTCTGTTAGTCAGTGTGTTGTGAGGAGGAGACTGTTAGTCAGTGTGTTGTGAGGAGGAGACTGTTAGTCAGTGTGTTGTGAGGAGGAGACTGTTAGTCAGTGTGTTGTGAGGAGGAGGCTGTCTGTTAGTCAGTGTGTTGTGAGGAGGAGGCTGTCTGTTAGTCAGTGTGTTGTGAGGAGGAGACTGTTAGTCAGTGTGTTGTGAGGAGGAGGCTGTCTGTTAGTCAGTGTGTTGTGAGGAGGAGACTGTCTGTTAGTCATCTAGCCAGGCTACAGATGTCTGAATTGGTACATCTAGCCAGGCTACAGATGTCTGAATTGGTACATCTAGCCTAGCTACAGATGTCTGAATTGGTACATCTAGCCAGGCTACAGATGTCTGAATTGGTACATCTAGCCAGGCTACAGATGTCTGAATTGGTACATCTAGCCAGGCTACAGATGTCTGAATTGGTACATCTAGCCAGGCTACAGATGTCTGAATTGGTACATCTAGCCAGGCTACAGATGTCTGAATTGGTACATCTAGCCAGGCTACAGATGTCTGAATTGGTACATCTAGCCAGGCTACAGATGTCTGAATTGGTACATCTAGCCAGGCTACAGATGTCTGAATTGGTACATCTAGCCAGGCTACAGATGTCTGAATGGTACATCTAGCCAGGTGGAATCTGAGTGGAATCTAGTTTCAGTCTGTGTTTAACCCGCACGATGCTGTGTGTCACCATGTTGCACCTGTCCCCTCTCCTTCAGGTCCATATTCATTAAATGGTTACCGAGTTCGTGTTTACAGACAAGACTCGGCCACTCAGTGGTTCACAGGGATCATCACACATCATGACCTCTTCAGCCGTAATATGGTTGTGATGAATGACCAGGTAAATACACTCCTGTCTTCATATTAAATACACCTCTATACTCCTCCATATTAAATACACCTCTATACTCCTGTCTCCATATTAAATACACCTCTATACTCCTGTCTCCATATTAAATACACCTCTATACTCCTGTCTCCATATTAAATACACCTCTATACTCCTCCATATTAAATACACCTCTATACTCCTGTCTCCATGTTAAATACACCTCTATACTCCTCCATATTAAATACACCTCTATACTCCTGTCTCCATATTAAATACACCTCTATACTCATGTCTCCATATTAAATACACCTCTATACTCCTGTCTCCATATTAAATACACCTCTATACTCCTGTCTCCATATTAAATACACCTCTATACTCCTGTCTCCATATTAAATACACCTCTATACTCCTCCATATTAAATACACCTCTATACTCCTCCATATTAAATACACCTCTATACTCCTCCATATTAAATACACCTCTATACTCCTGTCTCCATGTTAAATACACCTCTATACTCCTGTCTCCATATTAAATACACCTCTATACTCCTGTCTCCATGTTAAATACACCTCTATACTCCTGTCTCCATGTTAAATACACCTCTATACTCCTCCATATTAAATACACCTTTATACTCATGTCTCCATATTAAATACACCTCATACCTCCATATTAAATACACTCTATACTCCTCCATATTAAATACACCTCTATACTCCTGTCTCCATATTAAATACACCTCTATACTCCTCCATATTAAATACACCTCTATACTCCTGTCTCCATATTAAATACACCTCTATACTCCTGTCTCCATATTAAATACACCTCTACTCCTGTACTCCTGTCTCCATATTAAATACACCTCTATACTCCTGTCTCCTGTATACTCCTGTCTCCATATTAAATACACCTCTATACTCCTGTCTCCTCCTGTCTCCATATTAAATACACCTCTATACTCCTGTCTCCATGTTAAATACACCTCTATACTCCTGTCTCCATATTAAATACACCTCTATACTCCTGTCTCCATATTAAATACACCTCTATACTCCTGTCTCCATATTAAATACACCTCTATACTCCTGTCTCCATATTAAATACACCTCTATACTCCTGTCTCCATATTAAATACACCTCTATACTCCTGTCTCCATATTAAATACACCTCTATACTCCTGTCTCCATATTAAATACACCTCTATACTCCTGTCTCCATATTAAATACACCTCTATACTCCTGTCTCCATATTAAATACACCTCTATACTCATGTCTCCATATTAAATACACCTCCTATACTCCTGTCTCCATATTAAATACACCTCTATACTCCTGTCTCCATATTAAATACACCTCTATACTCCTGTCTCCATATTAAATACACCTCTATACTCCTGTCTCCATATTAGATACACCTCTATACTCCTGTCTCCATATTAAATACACCTCTATACTCCTGTCTCCATATTAAATACACCTCTATACTCCTGTCTCCATATTAAATACACCTCTATACTCCTGTCTCCATATTAAATACACCTCTATACTCCTCCATATTAAATACACCTCTATACTCCTGTCTCCATATTAAATACACCTCTATACTCCTATAATACCTCTATACTCCTCCATATTAAATACACCTCTATACTCCTGTCTCCATATTAAATACACCTCTATACTCCTGTCTCCATATTAAATACACCTCTATACTCCTGTCTCCATATTAAATACACCTCTATACTCCTGTCTCCATATTAAATACACCTCTATACTCCTGTCTCCATATTAAATACACCTCTATACTCCTGTCTCCATATTAAATACACCTCTATACTCCTGTCTCCATATTAAATACACCTCTATACTCCTGTCTCCATATTAAATACACCTCTATACTCCTCCATATTAAATACACCTCTATACTCCTGTCTCCATATTAAATACACCTCTATACTCCTCCATATTAAATACACCTCTATACTCCTGTCTCCATATTAAATACACCTCTATACTCCTCCATATTAAATACACCTCTATACTCCTGTCTCCATATTAAATACACCTCTATACTCCTCCATATTAAATACAACTCTATACTCCTGTCACCATATTAAATACACCTCTATACTCCTCCATATTAAATACACCTCTATACTCCTCCATATTAAATACACCTCTATACTCCTGTCTCCATATTAAATACACCTCTATACTCCTGTCTCCATGTTAAATACACCTCTATACTCCTGTCTCCATATTAAATACACCTCTATACTCCTGTCTCCATATTAGATACACCTCTATACTCCTCCATATTAAATACACCTCTATACTCCTGTCTCCATGTTAAATACACCTCTATACTCCTGTCTCCATATTAAATACACCTCTATACTCCTCCATATTAAATACACCTCTATACTCCTCCATATTAAATACACCTCTATACTCCTGTCTCCATGTGTTTACTTGTCCCACATCAACTCTGACTGTTTAACCCTGGCCACATCAAATCAAATGTATTTGTCACATACACATGGTTAACAGATGTTAATGCAGGTGTAGCGAAATGCTTGTGCTTCTAGTTCCGAGAATGCAGTAATAACCAACAAGTAATCTAACCTAACAATATCACAAAAACTACCTTATACACACAAGTGTAAA